>NC_142929.1:175487541-175525041 GCF_046866305.1 Octopus bimaculoides
AGTGTGGAAATGGCGCGAGACCGAGGTGTCATTGCCGAGGCGGATGTCTCGAAGGTGTTCCGCGAACCGGTCAGCCAAGGGGCATCTCGTTTGCCCGATGTATAGAGAAGGGCAGAGAGAGAGCAGGAGATGCAGTAGATGACATTGCTAGAAGTTCAGGTCAAGGAGTCGGTGATATGATAGGATCAATGATGTGTGCTGGTGAGGAGGGTGGTGTTGGAGAGGTAAGGGCAAGACAAGCATATATGGGTACAGAATGTCACCAACGGTGCAAATAACATGAAATACGTAAACAAACGCGTTAAATACGTAAACAACGAGAGAAAATGGAGAACAGGACAAGTAAACACAGAGAAAGACTCTTCATCAGTTGTCAGCTGTCTATCTATTCCTCATTTCGAGCATTCTGTATCACACATGCCCGACGAACGGGAGCGTGAAACTCTGAGTAGCAGTTTTAGGTGATATGTTTGCAGCTTGAATAAAAAAGCATATTACTCTACCTTCGGTATTCGAGTACTATTTCTTCCACATTGTTTTGCGTTTATGTGCTTACTCATGTATATATATATAAGTCTGTATATAAAGAAGTTGTTCAATCTTAGGAATATATTATCCAAGCGTACATCAGTTTAGCACAATATCGATTAATGATACTGGAATGATACAACGCCACTAACAAGAATGCCACCACCACCGACACTACATTCCTTATATGTAAAACACCAGCAGCAGATTTACAGCCAGTTGTGTCGGCTTATCAGTGTTCACGCGTCACTGATTCATAGCACAGGGCTCGTTCAGCCAGTTCTATCATTCTATCATTCAACAGCAGGAGTTACCGTCATTATACAACCTGCAGCTGGTCACATGATCTTGGAGGCGATGGTGATGATATGCTAGAGTAATAAGAGATTTTTGCTGATTTGGCCTTCATTTTAGTTGTTCATCCGCGGACTTTGCTTGATTATCATTACATTTACAAACGAATGCACATACATTTGTACAAAAATTTTGTTTGTACATGTGTAAAAGTAGTGTTCTATACACATTTATCTTAGAAGTATGCAGAGCCTGATATATGTTTGTCATATAGAAAATAAATAAGATTATATATCCGAGCCGAGTTTTCATTCAAAAAAGTCTTGGTTAATATTACACACACATACAAACATACATGCGCACACACGCATACATACACACACACACACACACACGCGTGCATAAATGCACTCATACATATGTGCATAAATATGTATACACTTACATATGTATACACACATATATGTCGATATCAATGGATGGATATACATATCTATGAGTGTGAATGTGTGTATATATTTGTGTGTGTGTGTGTGTGTGTGTGTGTGTGTACGTGTGTGTTTACGTATGTGTGTACGTATGAACGTACATATGCGAAGACCACTTTGTAGTGATTACAGAGAATAGTCAATTAATGATGTACGGTAAATCCAGAGCTAAAATCCAATATGGGGTCACCTGTACCAGAAGTATTCCTATTGCAGCAGCTGAAAACGCGAGCGATACTTAGTAATCGAAAACTGAACTTGGCAGTTGAGTAGAGCCTTTGTCAAAGGATCTTACACAACTATGACAGTACTTGCATTACTATTTTACTATAAAACTTCAATAAAGAAGCTAAACAATTACACACCAGACTTAAAGAGGATAAAGTATAAAAAAAAAGAATTCGTAAAGTAGAATAAGTCTAAGATCTAGACCCAGAGAGGAATATGAAGTTGATCAATAGAATAACAAAGTTTTGATAAATGTGCGAAAATGGGGGACCTGTTGTGATATTTGTGGAAGAACTTGATGAAAAATCACAAATTCCTTACGACTGAATAAAGCACGTGCGTTCAGTTGAGCGATATCTATTTGAAAATTGGTAGAAAGTGCTGAAAAGAGATTTGTTTGTGCATGACAACAGTCAATTGTTTTTTTGGAAGTAAATTGACTACTACGACTACTGAAAGAAAAAGAGTGTAAGCAAAAACAAAATGTCTACTAAAGAAAACATAGAAAACGAAAAGGGGAAAAAACTATACTTAAAGTTATTTTAATGTTTATACCGCATACTTATATACATATACGTTATATGCAAATGCAAGGCATGTGGCCCTGGAATTTCTAGTCGAACTCTTTTTATTTATTGTTCTTACGAGTTATGTTTAAAGTTATTTAGGAAATTTTGAAATGAAAAAAAGAAAAAAAACAATATTTTTGGCGAGCTTGCCAGGATTTTATTTTTTAAGGAAGTTATATTTTCTCTAGATGCTTTATTATTTCAGGCTTTGAAAACATCAAAATAATTTGGAAACTATTGTTGGTTTATATGTACCCAGTTAGAGCGTTTATATAACCTTCTTCGTTCATATATACTCACTCAGGAACGTTATTGGTGTATATATACCCAGATACATTGTATAATTTATTGGTCGAAATACACTCAGCCGGAGATATTCCAGAAAAGATATTAGGAAACATATTTATTTTACAGCATAACCGTTCATCCTGTTCTGTAATGTTGACATACTCCTTGTAAAGAACGACGTCTAAAATACCTGGATACCATAGAACAGACAATAGTAAAGTATTATGCGTTTGTAATTTACTTTATTTTAATACTGCTTATAAGAGACGGATGAGTTTAAATCTTTTCCACAAATGACAGAGTTTCATACACAGTTTCAGAGACGTAAATCTACATATTATTCTTAATTTCCTTGTACAGTATTTGTTTTTAGATATTAAGTGTCACAGAAACGTTATTCACAACGGTTATGGGATGTATGCGACAAAAGGGTCTCACCACCACTTTTCAGTCAGGGATATGCAAGGTTTGTTATAAAAGACAAAAATTTTGTTACGGGAAAATGCTTTGAAAAGATGCTTGCCCGCTGAGTACTTCTGCGTGAAACAAAGGTACCTCTTCTTCGGCACTTAACTCTTCTTATAATAAATGCAGTACCGTGGTATGTTTAGAGAATAAGATTTGACAAAGTTCAACACGCCTACAACTTCATCAGGAAAAGGTTTGAGATATGAAGATGGTATCATGGCACGTAATCGTTACTTACGGATCTGCAAGTCATTTACGTCAGAGCTAATATTTTGGACTTTTCGCTTAAGAAAGAAAAAAAAAACAGGTCTAAAACGCAGCATTGTAGATGTTCCATCAGCTGTGCAGAAGTCAACCATTTTCAAAGAGAGACTTTCTATAAAGTCTATACATGTCTTTTTTCTGTTGTGCTCGCCAAGGATTGAAAAAAAAAAAAACAAGAATTCTATATTAAATATTTTACGTCTACAAGTAATTAGGCGTCAGATGATATGTCGGTGAACAAGTCGTGTTGGTTATCTTTATATATGTAGCAGGTTCACGTTGATATACAAAATTACCAAATTATCAATGATGCTGCTCCTCAAAGGACACAATACAAAAACAATAATTGAATATGGCAGGATATTCGATTTGTCTGTAGTATTTTCTTCCCACGTACTATCAATACTACCTTTGCTATAGATGTGATCAATGTTCGACGATTGTCTGAAGTTTCTTTTATTCTTTTTTTTTCTTTTCCTTTTTTTTTTTTGCAGCTTTGAATGCAATCATACAGAAGGCACACGTAGGCTTGCTTTATTTGTTCATACACCTGTCTAATATGGTTATGTTGCATATGTTTCAGATTATATAATTTCTGCTTGACATACTGTTGCATATAACTTCTGCTGGAAATACTGTTGTATCAGCTTGACAAGGAAGATTAGTTCAGAAATAGTTTTTCAGAAACCTTGGCTTCTTTGAATGGTTTTATAGAAAATTATGACGTACGTGAGAAAATCGTTTTCCTAGTTCTTTTTATACCAGTGAAACCAAATTTGATTTATCATTCACTGTATATATATATTATATATATATATATATATATATATATATATATATATATATATATATATATATATATTAGTAGTTCGTTATTAATATATATAGTTGAATAAGAACCCGAAAATCCTTGGTACAGAATTTGAAAAAATGAATAGAGATAATTTTCCCACATAAATAATTAGATATTTATAAGTTTGAACATCTAATTATTATAACATATAAACGCCTAATTATTAAAGTGGAGAAATTATCAGAAAGGCCATTTCTATTCACTTTTTCATGTGTGTGTGTGTGTGTGTGTGTGTGTGTGTGTGTGTGTGTATGTCACATGACACCATAACTACTTGTTAGCTAAATCTCATGTAGGTGCCCCAAACAAATCTTGGTTTGCTAAAGCTACATTAAGCTTTATTAAACATATTGTTGCTTTCAATTAGTTTAATCATTTTAAATTAAATTATAACTTCATTGAAGTTCTAAGGCATTGAAAATATAAGAAAGTTGCTTTCGGTATGTAAGAATTTTTGTTGCCACTAGCGCAGAAAACGACCTTTTGGCGGGTAGCAACAAGGTAATCATGAATGAATTAAATTTCTGTTACAATGTACATTGACGTCGCTTTTCAGCTGCATGGCAGGTTTACACGATACATAATTTTGCGAGGTTGTAATATCTCGAAGCTTTAGTGTTGTTTTACAAAATACGGGTAGATCTGCAACTCTACTCCGTAACCCATTTGGGATTCGACTCCCTTGTTCCTGAAAATTTCTTGTTAAAAACAAAATCCTCTGGAGATACAGGACACCTTACAAATATGAGTTTCTTTCAGATAAACACTTTACTATATGCTAGTATTAAGATCATGTGATAATATTTGATCCGAATGTGCCTTCAATATGTGTGACAAAGTATATTTGTCACAAAAGCCATGCGTAGTTACACAGACCAAAGTATATTTGGTCTGTGTAACCACACATGGCTTTTGTGTCTATATTTAGTAGGTGTGACTAAGTTCAGTTTATGCTGTCATATTTGGTTTGTATCTATATTTAGTGACAGAATTTTGTCTTTTTACATACATTTAGTTAGTGTGACTATAGCTAATTGTGTTATATTCTTCTTCTCAAATTGTAGGGACTGGGTATAGTTTAGTTTTCAAACATGGTGTTAAAACTTAGAATAGCTTTCAAACACGCATCGCAGTAGAAGCCAGATGCACACTTTGTAGAACCTAGCAATACTTCTTATAGAAGTAAGCGGCACATATTGAACATATCAAAAGCAGTTGTTGCAGAAATCGACTATGCTTGTTGTATAAGCCAGTGCACATGATATAGAAGCCAGCTGCACTTGTAGAATTCGGTTTGCAAATGTAGAAGCCTATTGCAGAAATCATCTGCTCCAAACAATTCTAAAAATATAATCATGGGTGCAAATGTATACTATATATGTACATATATAATTATGGGCGCGCGCGCATACACACACACACACATGTATCTGCATAATTATGCATTCCATTTATATATAATGTACTTTGCATTCTGTTTTTGGTATCTCTGAATTAAAATATCCTTCCAGTTCAGTTGAATGATGGAATTTTCAAAGAGTGTCACAAAATGCCTTACAGCAGTTGTTCTGTCTCTTTTGGTTTAGTAAGTGCTAACTTATTTGGGCCCATGCCTACGACGAAAGGAGAGAGAGCTTGTTGGAAAGTAAGAGCTGGTCTTAATAAGTATATAAAGCTTCAGCCCTGAATACAGCAATTGCAGATGCAGATACATAGATAACTGCAACTGACAGCAGTCTTATACAGGGTGAGTTTAATGTCATTATTTATTTTAATGAAAGTAATGTAATTTTATATGTTTTCTTTTCAGAGCCTCACGATAATTCCAGAGGAGTGTGAAGTTATTATTTGCAAGTTTCACATTCTTATATAATGAAGATTTCCCTTCAAGGAGTGTAGCATGTGTTGATTTTCATAGAACACATCTACACCGAAAATTTAACAGACAATATTCTTTTTACTAATGAAGCAACGTTATGTAAGTGTGGAAAAGTAAATCGCTGCTATTCCTGCATTTGGGTAAACATTGAAAGTAGTTTGTCGAACACTGGGAATGTAAGACTATTGTCTTGAAGAGCATGAGAAGATTTATGATTTATGGATAGTTTTCTGATGTTGAGGCTAATGTTGCAATTAACTGCAGATAAATTAACATTGACATATTTCAACACTTGTCATTATGCAACGATTGTACGGCGTTATTTGCACAATTCATTTCTAAAATGGAGAGTTCTAACGCGAAGATATCTAAATTCTAACCAGCATCTAAACCAGTGATTCTCAACCGGGGTCCATATGACCCTTAGGGATCCATTTAAAAGTTTGAGGTTAAAAGTTTTGTTTAATAAATTAGTCATGCTTCTACTGTACACAAAATGTTTTAACAACTTTTTTATACAATTCCTAATAATATTTAATTATAAAACTTATAATTTTTTAAACATGGAATGATCATGAGTGTTCACCCGAGTAAAACATAAATCAAAAAGGTCCATAGGCAAAACAAATGGCTGAGAACAAGTGGTCTAAACTGTTCAGATTCCTTTGCACGGGACTTTATCAATTTGCGATCCTACCAAAGATTAAGACCCTGGAGAAGTTATACAACAGTATATACAATGTAAATAATATAACACGAGACAAGATGGAGTATGTATTTCAAAATGTTATTGAACTATTTGAGCTGTGCAAGGTTACTGATTGTTAGCTTTCATGCTGAACTCTATTTTTGAAACATCAAACACTTTTACCAATCCTTCATTCTATAATGAAACTTCACAAAATTACAGTACCACGCAAAAGCTTCGGCCACTTTAAACTATTGTAAATTTCTACTAATTGCCAACTTATAAGTGGCTGTTTCGCATTGCATTTTTACAGATGAAACATTGGCCCTGTTGGAGTCATTATATTTTGTAGTAGGGATTCTGAATGAGAGGGGAAGAAGCGAAACAACAACCACAGAAAGATGTGTATAATGAAAATTTATTACATAATGTCCATTTCAAGAAGTTACTGTATATTGTTAATATTTCGTGTGACTTCCCTTCGCTTGAATAATTGCTTCAATGCACCTGGGAAGAGATGCGTACAAATCCTCCACCATCTTCACAGGTATAACGTATCATTCTCTGTGGCTGAGCTCCCACAACTCTTCAAGATTGCATGGATTCTTCAGACGAACTCTTCTCTTTAGTTCTGCCCATATTTGCTCGATGATATTTAAGTCAGGGATCTGAGCTGGCCAATCTTTTAATAAGGTAACACCTTCATCAGGCAGACTCTGTTGCGTTACAAACTGAAAAATCTCACCTTCATCCTAGATTGGTATCAAATTGTCCTTTCAGTAACTGGGTGTATTTGGCACTAAACAAGTTACCGTAATTTTTATCCAGCTTTCTTGAACCATCAATTATATATCCTAAAAGCATCAGACTCTTGCCTCCAAACTTCACTGTTTTCGTCGTGTAACGTGGGTAGTTTCGCTTTCCTGGAAGCCTTCTGGTAAATTGTCGCTTATTAGAAAGCGAAACAAGCCACGTTACATGACGAAAACAGTTTGGGGGTAAGGGTCTAATGCGTTGGGGAGACATAAAAAAGTGATGGTTCAAAAGAGTTGGTTAAAATTGACAGTAACTTTAATAGCGCCAAATACATCCAGTTGCTGAAGGACAATTTGATACCAGACTACGATGAAGGTGAGATTTTTCAGCATGACGAAGCTCCATGTCACAGATCACATGCGACATAACGGATGAAGGTATTACCGTATTGAAAGATTGGCCAGCTCAGAGTCCTGACTTCAATATCATCGAGCAAATGTGGACAGAACTAAAGCGAAGAGTTCGTCAGAAGAATCCACACAATCTTGAAGAGATGTAGGAGAATGGTATCTCATACCTGTGAAAATGGTGAAAGATTTGTACGCATCTCTTCCCAGGTGCATTGAAGCAATTATTGAAGCTAAGGGAAGCCACACAAAATACTAACAATGTACAGTAACTTCTTGAAATGAACATTATGCAATTAATTTTCATTATAGACATTCTTCATCCTGATTGGTTTATGCGAGGTGGTCGAAACCTTTTGTACGGTCATTTTTGGTGGTCCTGTCGCATCTTCTCCTCTCATTCAGAACCCTACTACAAAATATTATGATTAGGTATGGAAATGACTCCAACAGGGCCAATGTTTCATCTGTAAAAAACGCAATCCGAAACATCCACTTATAAGTTGGCAATGAGTAGAATTTACAATAGTTTAAAGTAGCCAAAGACTTTTGCACGGTACTGTATATAGTCTCATTAAAATAATAGAAAGAACTAAATGGACGCCGTATCTATCTCTATAAAACCATAGCCGATATAAATGTTGGTTGGTTGGTTGGCTAGGTAGTTGGCTGGTTGGTTGGTTGGTTGGTTGGTTGGTTGGTTGGTTGGTTGGCTTGTTGATTTGTCCGGTCATGTTTTACACTGCATACAGAGAGAGAGGGGGGAAGGAGAGAGAGAAAGAGAGAGAGAGAGCGAGAGCGAGAGAGAGCGAGAGCGAGAGAGAGAGAGAGCGAGAGCGAGAGAGAGCGAGAGCGAGAGAGAGCGAGAGCGAGAGAGTGAATGAATGAGAGAGAAAGTGAGGGAGTGAATGAATGAGAGAGAGAGAAGGGAGGAGAGATCGAGAGAGACATATGGAGAATAAAACAGACGACAGAGGCAGTTAACATAAAGGTGCAGGAAGGATGCACATACTAGGCTTAGTGGCATGCAATGAGTAAAAGTACGCTAAACACAGTGAGAGAGGAAGTATCATAGACACAGACGAAAAACAAAAGAGGTGGAGAGAGTGTAAATGATAGAATATTTATGGGAGGATTTCAAAATACAACAAGGAATAGCATATATATAAGAATCTGCTGGAATTCAGTATTTCATATATTCAATTCTAGTCTTTTGAAAATTAGTATTCATTTCATCATTTTGAATAAGCAGCAAGAAATTTAATGAAACATATTTTCCATAATTACTCATGGTGGAAAAAGCATACTTCTAAACTCATCCATCATATGACGGGAAAGCTTTAGTATATACACACGCGCGCGCGCCCCCCGCCCCCCACACACAGATATATATATATATATATATATATATATATATATATGTGTATATATATATATATATATATATATATATATATATATATATATATATATATATATATATATATATCAGCCATAGCTATGATTGACCGTTGACCGAACACTATTCAATCTTTTTTCCTCCGTGTTTTTCTCCTTGTCTCCGTATTCTTTCTGTTGAAGAGCGTAGCTCGAAACGTTAAAGACTTTCCGTATTCCCGAGCGTCATACTAATACGTCCTTTTGTTGTTTACACCACCTGTCCTCGTCTGTTGTTGTTTTTTCGTACATTCTCCCATATATATATATATATATATATATATATATATATACCTATATATAAAAACGTAAAATTAAAACAAAACAAAGGATTCCGCGGTACACGTGTTTCAAGCTTTATACACAAATAGTCGTTGCATCATTATATGAGTATATAATTGATAGACAGGATGGTTTAAAGCTATCTTCAGCTGCAAATATATTCCGTCCGAAGATTACATCACAAAGAAGAAATCACAAAGAAAAAAGAAACAGAGAGAGAAACAGGAGAGAGAAAAAAAGAAGAGAGAAAAAGGGAAAGTCCACTTGGTAAATTTTACGTTTTAATATATTCTTTCACCGCGACCACTATCTGGTATATACAGGTGCTTACAATTATCAAGTATTACTTCTAAAATTTGCTATATCTTTATATATATATATATATATATATATATATATAGAGAGAGAGAGAGATAGATAGATAGATAGTAAGTGTATACATACGTACACAAATTGATATATACATATATATATATACACATGATCACAAATATTTTATATTCTTCAATGTGTGTGTGTGTGTGCGTGTATGTTCGTTTCATAAATAAATGCATGTGCAATTACTCATAGATACCTTCATAGACTCAGACATACATACCTTATTATGCATACATACAAACATGTATATACATGTATGCCTACATACATGTGTACGCACATGCATACCTGGGTCCATGCAATACACTTATATATACGCATAGCAAAATATACACAGGTATTTTACACACGAGCTTTGTGCTATTTCATCAATAAAAACAATCAAAGCAAACGGGAGCACATACATATCCAGAGGTAAAAAAAAAAAAACAACAACAACAACAAGAACAAAACAAAATAACAATACCAACAACAAAGAAAAAAACAGCCCCCGTACACTCACACTAAATAAATAAAAAATAACAGAAGAATGCAATTGAACAGAACATACAGAAAGAATTAAAGGAGAAGAGAGACTACAGTTTTAATGAAAGTGGTTTCAAGTTGATCGGTAAACACGAAAAACCAGTTTTAATTGTTCATTATCTCCATTTTATCCACTTCTTACTTCGTGTTGTAGAAGGAAACAAGCTTCATTCCACAAACATTCAACGTAATTTGGCTTTCAACTTTTCTTTATTCTCTTTTTTTTTTTTTTACTTACTATGGCGTCATATTTGTTCTGTGTTGTTTCTTTCCTTCTGCTCATATTACGATTACGATTCGTTATTTTCTTATTCTGAATATGCATGTATGTATGTATGTATGTAAGCCTCGAGCCCAGAGAAATATGTATGTATGTATATATTCATGCATACAGGAATTCATATATGTGTGTACATATGTGTGTGTGCGTGTGTGTGTGTGTGTGTGTGTGTGTGTGTGTGTGTGTGTTTGTGTGTGTGCGTGCGTCTATTTGTGTGCATCAACTTCTTCAAATCCAACATCCTGTGCTATTTATGCAATAATAGTATTGGTGACTGGATTTGTCTCATCCTTTATTGTATAGTTCCTTAACTAAATTTGGGCATAAGTTTGTCCAAACACCAACGAAGCATATGTTTAACTTCTTCCCGGGCATCAGGTAACATTACTATCTATTTATTGCTTGCATAATGACGGAACTTTTCTTGAATTCCTGAATAAATTACTGTTTATCATCAGTCGCTATAACCAATGACTAAGTTTTTCTAAGCTATTATCTCAAAGACAAAGATGAAAATCTGACCCATGGCTTTTATTAGCGAAGTTCTGTTTTGTGGAATGAAGAGGACATCAAGAGATATAGTTTGGATTGAATCAAAATTTAAAAGGTCTGAAGCGTTGTTCAAAAACAGAAGCATCCCGGGTTCGAAATTATGTTACTCACAGCAACGGTCGAGTTGAAATGTTCCATGATCCTTTAAGGTAAGATCAAAAAAGAGAAATACTCCATTCCGTGAGAGATAAATATATAACGCACAAGCTATTAAAGAATGACATCAAGCTAAACTCATTTCCATATAACAGGTAGAGTAAATTTGGAGACACTTATTGGAATATCAGAAAACTGGGTATGTAATGGTTCCTGTTGTATTCGCCCCTAACAAGAATATGAGACGAACTTCTTCTTTATAGCATAGTACCTGTTTGCTCCTTTGGTATATCCACTCATCCATTTCCTCCGAATACTGATCCTGAGAGGGTCGTGGGAGTAGAGTCCTCAGGTACATCTTCTATAGGGTCTTCCTAAAAGAAGCAACCGTCATTAGGCTTTCCGATTGGGTTCCCAAGTGTGATTAACTGAGGCTCTAGGTGTTACCCAACCATCTTTCTCCTGGTCTACCCCTAGATCTGCGGATTAGCTTGGTTAGAAGAATCCGTCATGCGATTCATTCCTGTGACATTTGTTCATAACACCTGAGCTGTGATCTCTCAATGCAGAGAAGCAGAGACTCTTCGGAAAAAAAACCCCATCTCGGCCGCTTGTGTTCGCAATCGTACTCTTTCGGTCATTGCCCAACATTCATGGCCATAGATGCAGATAGGCATAAAAACCAAACCGAAGGTAGCGTCTTTTTTTTTTTTTTTTTTTTTTAGCAGTTTCATCTCAACTGAGGATCGAATGCTAGAGCTGGTGCATTACTGCCGTACCAAAAGTATTAAAATTATAGAGAGTATATATTTTAAAGTGTGTATTTACCTTTTTATGTATCTTTCAATGGTGCTAGAAATTCCGATGTCGCCCATATATCAGCACTTACTGATTTATCTGTTATACGGATGTTGTTTCTTGAATGTTTCAAACCATTCACGAGAAGTAGCAAACGTTTGAGTGGCTTCCTCGGTTTCTCATTTCAACTACTTACAAAAAATTTAAACCTTTTTTGCTAGACAATAGCCTGGAAGAGCAAAGTAGCATATTATCTGCTCAAACGCTTAACATTTTCCCACTTATTTTCCATGGTTTTACTTTATCTGTTTGTTTGTTTACAAGCGTTTTGCACACTTAAATTTCGATTCCTCACAATCTTCTTTTCTTCTCCAGTCTTTACATTTTCTATAACCTTTAGCTCGAAATCTTGTAACAATGCTCTACGCGCACATAACATGACGATGAAACAAGAAGATTGAATTAATTAGAAAAAAAAAAAACGCTATATATTAAGAAAATTTTGAAGTTGCTACACAAGTGATATAATGTAACACGAGCGTAAACACTCGACAACGCAAAAGCAAACCAAGAATGTTCTACTGGCTAGTTTCTTTTATGGGCGATAATAAAAAAAAAAGGAATGCATCCTTATAAAGAAGCAGTAAATTCGAAGGATGACCAGCATCGAGAATGCTGCTTTTTGCTTTTTTTTAGCTCGTAATCTTGACTGTTAGATAGTTTCATTACAATGAGGTTTTGTTTACAAAACAATAAAACACTTCGATGTACATATATATTAAATTAATTAAATACATACATACATACATACATGCATATATATATGTATGTGTGTATATGTGTGCGCATGTTCCTTAATGGAAATATAATATGGAAATATATGCGTATATATGTATGAATGTATTTATGTGTGTATGTAGGTATTTATGCATGTATGTATTATGTATGTGTGTATGTATTTTTGTATATATATATGTATGTCTCTTCTATTTTATAATAATTAAAAAATAGAAGCAACATACATACGTACGTACATACATACGTACGTACATACAACATAAATACATTCATGCATATAAAAGCATATATATATATATATATATATATATATATATATATATATATATATATATATATATATATATATATATATATATATATGGGAGAATATACAAAAAATGACAACAGACGAGGACAGGTGGTGTAAATAACAAAAGTATATATTAGTATGACGCTCGGGAATACGGAAAGTCTTTGACGTTTCGAGCTACGCTCTTCAACAGAAAGAATACGGAGACAAGGAGAAAAAACACGGAGAAAAAAAATTGAATAGTGTTCAGTCAACGGTCAATCATAATATATATATATATATATATATATATGTTCCGTTAAGGTAGGATAAAAAATATTCCATCCTGTAAGAGATAAATGTTATATAATGTACACAGTATAAAGATACGAGCTATTAATAGTTTTTGCACTGAGAGGCGGGTCTAGGCAGGATTTTATAACACGCTTTGTGAATATATGCATTTATAAATATATAAATGAAGTCAAGCCATGTATCGATATTTAGAATGCAGTTAACACGCACGTTTCAGATAATTGCGTAATATAATGACGATAGAAATTCATGCCTTACACAAAATCTTCATCGTTAACACAAATCAATATATGTGTATGTGTACACACACGCACACACACACACACACACACACATATTTATACACACACACACACACACACACACACACGCGCACACACACACACACACACACACACACACGCGCACACACACACACACACACACACACACACACACATATATATATATATATATATATATATATATATACACACACACACAGAAGCAAATATATGCAAATGAAAAATAAGAAAATGGAGATATTGAAATTAATAAGAAATCGTTAATTTATCTCTTACAGCTGTTTCAATTATGCTCATGTAGTTAAATAAATATTAAAATCATATTTCTGAGCATAAGCTCTTCAGAGGTAGAAAAAATATAACCCTTAGATATTTTGTGTTAGTTTTTAGAATCATCACGGCAGACTGATGGGGAATGACAAACATTTAGACGCATATATAGACACAATTTCGAAATTTCCCCTAAGTACCCATAAATGTAAACAAAACCTTCGTGAAGAGGGAGAGGAAACCTTACTGGCACTAAGGAATGACAATTCAATCATCCTAAAAGAAGTCGATAAGGGAGGTGCGATAGTAAAGATAAGGTATTGGAAATTCTAACAGAGCAAACCTACTACCAGGAAGAACCAAGACGCCCGGAAAAAGCAATAGTGAATAAAATCAAAGTACTAATTAATGAATACCAAGATTCCTTTACAGACAAAGAGAAAGATTATTTATGTAACTCTGCAATCAAAGAGAGACATTTCTACGGGTTATCCAAAAACCACAAAGACCCGAAATACAGAGAGCCATAAATGAGCAGAGGAACCAATACACAAAAATACTAAGACTTACTGATCTCAAATTGAAACCAATAGTTCCTGGACCTCAAGCGCCAACACAACAACTGAGACATTTTTTGGACATACTCCTAAAACCTTTATGCCCATTAATACCCAGCTGTATACAGGACGGCATAGATTTCTTCCAGCACATTCCATCCATTGTCCCAGAAGGTACTATACTTACAATCTTTGATGTCACCGACCTTTATACCGATATACCTCACACTTTGGGCCTGGAAGTAGTCAAACACTGAGTAGAGAAACATAGGGGACGGATAAATGAACGCTTCAAAACTGACTTCATCACCAAGGCCACACGCCTAGTACTAGAATAAAACGCCTTTAGATTCGATAATAAAACATATCGATAGTTAAAAGGCACGGCTATGGGGACGCAGTTTGCACCCTTATATGCTAACATAGTCATGGGATACTTGGAAGAAAAGCTTTATGAGGAAGTGGAGAGAGCTTTTAAGCAGGATTACAAAAATACATCATTAAAAAGTGGAAACGCTTCCTAGATGACTGCTTCATCTTTTGGGACAAATAAACATATTTTACGCACTAATATTTGAATCTCTGGTCTTGCCATCCCTCACACATCAAAAAGAACAGAACATCCCATATAGCAAGGCAAGACGTATCAGCACTATAGTGACTGACCCCAAACTACATCAAATCCGACTCAACGAGCTCAAAGACGTCCTAACAAAACAAAAATACCCCTAAGGATTAATAAATGAGGGAATTTAAAAAGCAATGAAGCTGAGTATCACGTAACAAAGGACATCATAGGAAATAATTAATGAACACACGATTCCATTTATTAAAACGCACAATTCTGGGGTAGCCAAGATCTTTCAAACCATAAATCAAACTTACCAATACTTCTACAAAACCCCCAAATGAAAAATCTCATTGATAAAGACCCCTTACGAAACAGTAGGCGCCAACTAAAAAAATCTCAAAAGGCACCTCACAAGAGCAAGATTCACATCAGAGAATAAATCAGAATTCTCCATAAAAGAATGCGGAGATAGCAGATGTGGAACATGCAACAACAATAACAACAACTTTAAATATTTAGAAAGTGGTTCTCATATAAAATTCAGGAGCAGATTCTCGTTCAAAGTAAATGCAAACATGAACTGCAAGATGCATAATCTCATATATTATATTACCTGTCCCAACTGCAATGAAAATTACACTGGCGAAACAAACAATTCCTTTAGCCAACTTGCAAGAATCCACAGACAGCACATCCGACAAAAGGAACTACGCAAGATTCTACTGAGAAAGCATCTAGAAATATGCGGTGAAGGAAAGTTCAAAATCTTTCCCATTTACAAATGTTCAAGTTATAACCCAAAATTCCGAAAAGCAATGGAGATACACTTCAAAAAATTCTCTCCAACATTAGATGTTTGAAAGAAAAGCAGAAGAACTACATTATTATTATCATTATTATTATCATCATCATCATCATCATCATTATTATTATTATTATTATTATTATTATTATTATTATTATTATTATTGTTGTTGTTGTTGTTGTTGTTGTTGTTGTTATTATTTAATAGTAATGATGATGGATGAAGAAAAAACATTTACATTACGCTATTACTGTTGTTTCTGAATGTGGCTCCAATGTTAATAACGTGATATCCATCTCTATAAATGATCATATATATATATATATATATATATATATATATATATATATATATATATATATATATATATATATGTATGTATGTATATATATATATATATATATATATATATATATATATATATATATATATATATATATATATATATATATATATATATATATATATATATATATATAACATTGGGATTTTGACAACTGTTGTTTTTAAAGAATTTACATATACCTGAGAAAGAATACTAGAACCATTTTACCACTGATTAGGAAAGATATCTAATGTCGCCACTTGTCAAAGTAATTCGTGACGAAGATCTCTTTTGAATTCTTTTATCTAAGCAAGCAAGAAAAAGAAAAAGAAATCCTGCAAAAGGATGAAAGATACTAAGAAATATATATTTAAGCAGGCTCTGCTTTATTATATAATTTATATCCTATAGTGTGGCATCCAGCTAAATATATAATATACATAAATCCTATTTCTGAGGTTTGATTGAATGTACATAGAGAATAGATTGAATTATAAACAGTACCAAATTATTTTTTTATATTCTGACTTTATTTTTCCTAATTACCCCCCATACTTCTCTTAACAAAGAGAAGGATCCTGTCAGAGGGTTCCAGTTGATCTGGGTGAGGTGATGTGGACTCCTTCCCTTCTCTGATGAAATGCACAATCACTCTATTAACTGCAGAAAGCTGAATCCCAAGGTTATTTTTTGCGATTTCACGCTATGTCCACCTTCAGAATGACCCAGAATATGGCTGCTTTCTTTTGTACATGGCATAATCAAACATACAGAACCTGAAACATAAAAATGTCCATTAATAAAAAATATATACCTTTACAAGTTAGAATGAACATAAAATGATGTTTTATAGCGTGTCTATTTACTTCTATCATATCCATGTATATATGTGAGAGAGACTGTGCGCGCGCGCTCGTTTGTGTTTGTATATAATTATGCATGTAAGCATGTACCTGTGTTTGTAAGAATATGTGTGTGTATGTAATTACATGTTAAATACGCATTTTTAAATACCAGTGCGAAAATGAAAAGCAACAACCAATACGATGACTAGAATTGAAACAATTTTCACTCGCTCTCAAAGCAAATGTGTGACAATTTTTTGTATTCGGTGTTAACACTTACTACTACTTTCCTAATTAAATAAGATTTTCTATCTTTAGTATTAAATGTCTACATGTTGAACATAAAAAGAACATATTTTGGAGACAATTGCTTGATAGTGAAGTTAGAGATTATATATAATTTGGAAGGATGGTGATTGTATATAAACGGTATATAGTTTTCTTTAATAAAGAAGATATTTTTGTGTGTACTTGTGAATGTGTATTTAACATGTGGAGCGTCGTGCACCTGTAGGTAATGTGGATTTGATGGAGGAAGTGAGCTTATGTGAACACAAACATTTGATCACTATAAACAAACCATGTGTGTGGTTGTTAAAGCAAGAAATTACAGAACCCTCATAAAGTCATCCAACGACGGAAGAGTCCTTGATAATATATATATATATATATATATATATATATATATATATAACAACAGCAAGTTAACTTCCTTTCAAAGACGATGTGTTTATCGTAATTTCTCATATATATATATATATATATATATATATATATATATATATATATATATATATATATATATATTTAAAAAGAGAGAAATTCAACACCGTCAATTTTTTTCCATTTATTTAATTATTTAGCATCCAATGTCAACATTTCTGTGCTTAACTCTAGAGAATGATCCTTAAGGAATCTAATCAATGATCCTTTAGGGTGAAGTCTTATGCTATATTGGTAACGATTACAAAATTTACTGGAAAATTATATGTATATATATATATATATATATATATATATATATATATATACATATATATAATAATACAAAGAATATATATATACATGTATACACACATATATGTACATACTTACATCTACATGTGTATATATATGCATATCAGGGTACAGGACGTTAGAACAATAAACTACAGACAACGGAACGAACACAGGAAAAAGGAAAGCCAGTTGGAATATCCCTTCATCAGCTGTCTCTATTCTATCTAGACGTTTCGAAGATAAGACAGAACGTACTCTAGAATAGTCTCTTCCTGAGTAGTGGATCAACCCACTACACAGAGGATTCCAAGGTGGCAAACACAAACCAAGACAGGAAAAATCGGACAGTGAAAACAACATTCAAAAGCCGTACGGCCAAACGCAAATCTGAGGTAGAACGCTAGTAGTTCGTCTTGCCTTCACAGCGGCTGGAGTGAAAAGAAAGTTGACCACAGGTCACACGAGAGCAGAGAGGATGGTGGAGGGAGGAAGTGGAACATAGATAGAGAGGATGGTGGAGGGAGGAGGTGGAACAAGGAGGAAGGGACAGAAGGGTATAGCAGTGAAGTAGAGGCCAGGACAGAGGGATAGATAGAAAGATAGAGGAAGACATATAGATAAATAGCTAGAAAGATAGATAGATAGATAGATAGATAGACAGATAGAGTCACGTCAGAATAATAGTAGACTTACTTGCAAAAAAGGACGTGTGCGTTCAATAATGTAATAATACAAAGAATATATATACATGTATACACACATATATGTATATACTTACATCTACATGTGTATATATATGCATATCAGGGTACAGGACGTTAGAACAATAAACTACAGACAACGGAACGAACACAGGTAAACGGAAAGCCACTTGGAATAACCCTTCATCAGCTGTCTCTATTCTATCTAGACGTTTCGAAGATAAGACAGAACGTACTCTAGAATAGTCTCTTCCTGAGTAGTGGATCAACCCACTACACAGAGGATTCCAAGGTGGCAAACACAAACCAAGACAGGAATATATATATATATATATATATATATATATATAGTATTAATTAATAGCTGATAGATTTCGTATTAAAAAACATATGTTTCGATCCATCAGTCTGGGGCTCTTCAGGTACATTGATAAATATGTCTCATTAGAGTTCCTGAAGTAAATTCAACGGAAGTACACCACAACCGCCGGTGGCAACAGGTAGCCTAAACTGTGCTGGTGCTCTACCCAACATTTAAACACACTAGTCGACTTATACTTATTCGTCCAAATTATTATATACACACACACACACACACACACACACACACACACACACACACACATATATATATATATATATATATATATATATATATATAACAACCATATATATAAGGTTGATTTGTATTCTATCAAATTCTTCCACATATATAAGGTTGATTTCAGTATAACCAACACCTAAATTCATGACCTAACGATGGAGCTTCTAGGTGGTTGCTTGGCCTATCAGAAATAGTTGTAAATTTTTCTATCAAATCATAACCTGCTGCCTTGAAAAAGATTTAGAGCTCAAACAATGCTGTGGTGGTCGCACTATGCTTAAAAATAAAAAAAGGAGATAGTTACCGCTAGAAAATATTTCATCACAGTATGTTGTATTAGGCTGACCTGGAGCTGTACAATAACAAAAGAAAAATAATAAAGAACAACACCTACATTTTAAGTGCTATTAACAAGAAACTCTCCCCCTCGTATACAAACATGTGTCATTGTAACTTTGTTGACTCAACATCAGGAGAAGAAGTACATATTTATTTTGTATTGAGGGTCTTCTACACAAGAATGTGGAGAGAGGATTTCATTTCTAATTGTTATATTTTACTTTCTTTCATATAATACTTTTCCTTTTGCTTCAGTCAACATTTTCCGATTATGTTTTGCTGTAAGCGTGTATTACATTTAATGTTTGTCTTTAGGTAAACTTTTTATCCTTTCTTGACCAATTTTATATATCTTATTAACAGAGTGGTGTTATACTGGTAATTGAAGGAATCTTTATTATATATAAAATAAACATATGTACTTAAGCATTTCATGTACTATCACAATATTGGATTTTTAAAGATAGAAATGAGATATTGTGGTGTATATTTCGTTTTTATAAAATTACATGAAATGATTTAGCCCAGTTAAACATTAAAATAATCTTTTAAGACAACAGTGCAAATTCTGGGGATGTGTTGGGATGCTGTAGGTTTAATCAAGTACAGAACTTAAATGAAAGATTTCTTCGCGTACGAATGGTTGCAAAACAAAAGTTGAAAGAATTTTAATCCAGAACCTAAATAGCAAGTAATAATAACAACAATTTGCTTAAAAGTTAGAAAGTTTAAAATAGTTTAAAACATACAAAGTTATAGATAGTACAGATACATTTGCTAATTAAACAAAATGTCTTGAAAAGACAAAGACAATAATTTTAGTAATTACAATTCTTATGATTCTTGAAAGAAAATAGACCTGCATGCAGCATTTTAGTGTGAAATTTAACGTTAAGCACGAGACTCCAAGTACCTTGCTTAACGTTAAATTCCACAGTTGTGTTTTTACTATCAATTTTGCCTTTCTTTTCCTTCTTTAAACTAGGTGCTTGTAGGTGTTATCACACACACGCATATACACACATTCACTAGCATTCATGCATACACTCATACATAGACAGACATACATATATATACCTACATACATATGTGTATGTGTGTTGTGTGTGTGCTTGTATATATATATATATATATATATGCATGTGTGTATGCATTTGCATGCATATATACATATATATACGTCCGTAAAGTGAAGGCGTGTGGCTTAGTGGTAAAGTTGTTAGAATCATGAACGTAAGATTGTAGTTTCGATTCCTGGTCTGGGCGATGCGTTGTGTTCTTGAGCAAATCACTTCCTTTCACGTTACACCAACCCACTCAGCTGGCATAACTGAGTAATTGTGCGAGAGACCGGCGGCCTGTCTAATGCGGAAATGTATACGCCACAGAATCAGGCATTGTGAACTTTAGACTCGGAAGGGACCTTTGACCCTTGTTTTTATTCTTCATACATTTATATATGCCGTATATGTTTATACATGTGTGTATATTTGTGTATGTACACACACACACACACACAACACACACACACACACACACACACACACACACACACACACACACACACACACACACACACACACACACACACACACATGTGAAATTCCAGTCAAACAGTCCTTCTCAGTAATCAGTAAAAGGTATATTTGAATCATCGTTTCTTCAAAAAATTATTTACTTTGAGAAAATAATGGTTAAAACTTTTTGACCATTATGTATGAAAACATAATTATGCAGAGAGATTTAAATTTATATTGCACAAAATATAACCAGCGTTTAGAAATGTGTGTATGTTTCCAAATATACAGAGAAATTAGTGCAAAGTGAACTTTATACAAGTTTCATTCCGCAAGTCTCTACAGTGAGTAAATATTAAATATCAAATACTAAATAATGCAAAGCTGAAGAATTTGTTCATAAAGAAACTCTTCAGTTTTTTCATATATATATGTGTGGGGATGCGTGTGTGCGCTGTGTATGTGTGTAGCTTACTTTCACGTTAAAGTAAGATCAATAAAAACGTACTCCATCTGGTGAGAGATGAATATTGTTCAATGCAGACAGTATATAGTTTTGAGATACTAATTAATAGTTTCATACATTGAAGATATTCTCTAGGAAGATTTCAAAGCACGCCTAGTGTCTGCAAGTAATCTTCAGGTCACGCTACATACAATCAAGTGGAAAATCGTAGAAAACTCCATGCCATGTGCTAATGGATCCAAAAAGTGCAAGTTATGCGTAGCTAAAAGATTGTATATCCTTTTTAATTCCCAAAAGTCTACCTTACTGCTGAATTCCCGATCAGAAATTTTCAGCAAATACAAACATATGGACAAGTTTCTTTTGGCGAACTGAAGAATACCACCCCCTCTGTATTGAGTAGTTGCATCGCAGACTTTAGACCCCTTATGTTGATTCTACACCATCTAGCTTGCGATTCTATGGTCAGAGGAGACATAACTATAATTTTCCTTCTCGTTTGTTCTTTTTCCTTTCTTTTTCCATTTTTTGCACCACTCCACTTTTTGAACGCACCTTCATCTCGCTTTTCCTCGTGAATTCTTGTGTTCTATTTTCCTGATTTGTAATTTCTACAGACCATGTGCCCAGAGTCTAAAGATTACTTGAAGATACTAAGCCTGTTTTAAAACAGGCCTAGTGTCTCCAAGTAATCTTTAAGCTCTGGGCACATGGCCTGTACAAATAACAAATCAAGACTATACACACACACACACACACACCTCATACACACACACACACACACACACACACACACACACACACACACACAAACTTATATATATATAATAGCGACGGAAGCGGTATTAATACTACAAAGCAATCTTTATATCCAACTTAACGTGGATGCTAGAATATCGAGTCTTGCGTTAATTACCCTGCAAGGACATTTCCTATGGCCGTAGAGCCCGAGCAGGATGAAATCACGTGATCTGGCAGTTTGCTGCCCGTAGAAGACGATTTTCGCTTATCGGCGATATAAATAAGCGTGCTTTTATGCACCATGCGTTCACATAAGAGGTCCTCTAAAGGTACATAACACAGTATTCGATGTTCTAACACAACGTCTACGTTAAGTTGGATATACAAATTGCTTATTGGTATCAATACTGCTTCTGTCGTAATTAATTTGTGGTTATTGTGTGACATCAATACCTGAAAAAAAAAACTGAAATTCTATATGTCGTTGATAGTGACATTCACTTATCTATCTATCTATCTATCTATCTATCTATCTATCTATCTATCTATCTATCTATCTATCTATCTATCTATACATACATACATACATACATACATACATACATACATACATACTTGCATGCATGCATACATGTATATGTATGTGTGTGTGTTTGTGTGTGTATGTATGTTTGTGTGTGCGCACGTATATATATATATGTGTATGTATGTATATATGTAAGTATGTATGCATGCAGTGACGCTTTTGTGAAGGCGCATGGCCTAATCATTAAGGTGTTGGACTCACGATTGTGAGATTGTAATTTCAATTCCTGGACCAGTTGATGCGTTGTGTTTTTCAGCAAAACACTTCCTCTCCAGTTGCTCACTTTGACACGTGACGTGTGGTACACCTTACAACTTTTCGGGCAAAGTCAATGTGATGAAGGTAGTGAGTTGACGTCCTGCACAAACATATTTGTGCAGGTTGTTATGTGGTATATAACTATATATATGCAGACACATCTCTCTTTCTCTCTCTCTCTCTCTCTCTCTCTCTCTCTCTCTATATATATATATATATATATATATATATATGTATGGGAGAATATACAAATAATAACAACAGACGAGGACAGGTGGTGTAAATAACAAAAGTATATATTAGTATGACGCTCGGGAATACGGAAAGTCTTTGACGTTTCGAGCTACGCTCTTCAACAGAAAGAATACGGAGACAAGGAGAAAAACACGGAGAAAAAAAAATTGAATAGTGTTCAGTCAACGGTCAATCATAAATATATATATATATATATATATATATATATATATATATATATATATATATATATATATATATATATATATATACATATATATATATATATATATATATATATATATATATATATATATATATATATATATATATATATATATATATATATATATATATATATGTATATATATATATATATATATATATATATATATATATATATATATATATATATATATATATATATATATATATATATATGTATGTATGTATGTATATATATATATATATATATATATATATATATATATATAAATATATATATATATATATATATGTGTGTGTGTGTGTGTGTGTGTGTGTGTGTGTGTGTGTGTATGTGTCTGTGTGTGTGTGTGTGTGAGTGTGTGTGTGTGTATCTTCCTTGATGATATAAGTTTATAAGAATATAGTTTCGTCACAATATTATATATGCAAAGTTTTCATATTTTAACGCGTCTTTTCGCCTACATCAAAGACATACACCGGGGTTGATGTCATCTACTTGCCCTCACCTCCGAAAATGCTGGGCTTGTGCCAAAATTTCAATCCATTATTATAACTATCATCATCATCATCATCATCATCATCATCATCATCATCATCATCATCATCATTATCATTATCATCATTATTAAGTTATATTGCTTATCCTAAATTCATTAGTTTTTATTGAGCACTGTGTTAGAGCTTTGCATGAAGAAATATTTTCCTTATATCTGTTTGGTATGGCTTCGAAATCATATTTACTATACACATCCATACAAACACAAAGAAATATACAAGTAAGCACATATACACATGTGTACAGATTCACACAGACTTAGAGAAATATACATGTATGTATGCATGTACGTATTTATATATATAAATATATATATTTATATATAATATATTATATATATATGCACTTATGTATATATCTATGCATCTACACACACGACACACACACACACACATACACACACACACACACACAAACACACGCATATATATACAGTCATAGATTATACGCGTATGTGTGTATGTATGCACATAAAATCCACACGCTTTATGATACAATTTCTCAGTCTCTAATCTGCTTATACATATACACCCACACAAACACCGAGACGTAGATATTGACAAATGTAAGCGCACGCAAATCATATACTGATATACACTGTGTGTGCTCATTTATAATTAATAAGTAATATCTATACTAAATCTTCGCCAACAATTCAATGAATATGAATTATATAAATATGATTTCCAATAAACAACCGCATTAAATAACAGCCATCGATCCATTACGCTTTCATAAACAGAACCTATTCACAAAGTGAATATTGTATTGCATCGATTCATCTATACTATTGCCGTTTCGAGTTGAGAGTTGCAATGATCAAATCGAGAGGCAGAATATTTGAACTGGGTTCATTAAATGGAATTACACAGCAGCAAGGAGGCGTTGCCGTTATGAAATTGAACAAGGCACTTAATTCTTAATTCTTACTTTATGTTTGCCATAATAATGAAAGAAAAAAGACAATGGGATATAAACATTAAAACAGAATTTGTTTAATGCGTTAGACTTCGATTCACAGTTGGAATCAGTTCACTTCACTTTGTTTTCCTGTCGCTAAAGCTTCCCAGAAAATTATGAAAATCACAAAATCACTTTGCAACCCACCACTCCATTCGACACCAAATTCGTCATGTTGTGCATAAGAGAGAGTTATTTGCCGCAAGGGCAAAAATATCACAAAGTGAAAAAATAAATGAAATGAAAGTTGCCTCAAGCGAAAAATATTTAATGCAAAATCTGATTATGTGAATAGCAATAATGATAGTAATCCTTCCGCTATAATCAAAAGACCCGAAATTCTGTAGGAAGAGGTTAGTTGATTACATCGATCCCAGTGCATAGCTGGTACTTTTTTCATCAGCCTTGAAAGGGTTAAAGGCAAAAGAAAACCTTGGTGGAATTTAAATTCAGAATGTAAAGACGGATTAAAGGCCACAAGCATTTTGTCCTGTGTTCTAACGAATCGTTATAATTGTTGTATCGACGCCCCCAGGCGAAAAAGTAGGATCTCCAAAGACATATAAATAGAGGTAGTCTGGCCGTGGTAGGATTGTTGAGTAGCAGTCGAGTAGCAGTTGTGTGGCGGTTGAGTAGAGATCATCCGAAGGTGCTAGATAGCAGTAGCGTTGAGACATAACAACAATAATAATAATAATAATAATAATAATGATAATAACAACGACAGCAACAGCAACACAACAGTAACTGAGAACTCAAATCTACAGTGTCGACCTGACGAAAAGAGTAATCCTGTATTCTGTAAGAATTCTGAGGAAGATTCTTGAGACACGAAGAGACTTGTTACAAAACCTCAAGACAGCATCCTTAGAATGCAATAATTTTAATAATAACACTATGAATATTATAATATAATATTATATTCCCTTTAAGGTGGATAACCACGTAAGATACCTTAATAATCACGATTTCATTCGCAACGCACGTTGGTGCTATAAGTGGGAAGCAGTACCAAAGCAAATGTTGCTAAAATTTATCCAGGATATTCAGATTGGAAATTCTACAGACGAGTTCCAAAACCTTTATGTATTCGACATTCTAGTTCTGAAGTTGCATTAAGTTGGTGATGGTGTGCTTTGAGCATCTGATTGCTAAATCCCAGGCGACGTGCCCATAATCAAAGTCTGATCTAAGAATATGACTCTATCAAAAATACAAGCTGATTGAAACCATTTCAACGAAAGAATACTTTATTGTGTTTTCTTCGAAAAATATCTAGATTAAGTGAATATGTGTGTATTAAAACGAATGCACTCCTCAACTCCTATCAAGTGCTTTCAGGTGAATGTTTTGATGTATGGGTTCTATTAAAATCGGAAGAGCAAGCATTCCAGTTTGTTTAGAGATCTTTCGGAGCAGGGCACGGCCGCCATGTACAGAAGCGATGCAAACATACCTTCAGAGGTTAGGATTAGGGTTAGGTTAACAGTGAAATCATTGTACAAAATAATATAATTGTGAAAGTATCATGAAAAGTCATTTCAATGCAAAGCCGTCCTGATCAAAATCGATTCGATAAAAAGGCGTGGTACCTACATTAGTCAGGTTGTTTGAACACTTTAATACTGAGTGATAAATTTAGCTACGAATTCTAAATAACACCGGTTGTTTTTGCACATGATCAATTTCGAAGAGACTAAATGAAACCTCAGACAACTTACCATAGATTCAGTACCAAATATTTTGAAATAGTTGTCTTCTCAACTAACAGAGAAGCAAACCATTAGTTTCATTCTAGTTTATCTTCTGTTTTTTTTTCCCCTTATTTGCTCACAATTCATCATTTCTGTTTAATATGCACCCGCTTGATGTAAGGGGTATTTGCACGGGTAGATATAGCTCTGATCTGTACTCTGTATTGCAATCGTTTCTTTCCTAATGGTTCAAGAGTCAATATATACAAAAGCATCATTAGTAAATATTCTTTCCGAAGCGAGCGTTGGCAGATGCTATTCTAGATCTACATTAGTAATAACAAGTAGAAATAATAATAATAGTAACTATTTCCAATATAGGTACTGACACTTTATTTTATCGACCCAAGAAAAATGGACGGCGAAGTTCATTTCTTCAGTATTTGAACTAAGAAGAGTTGTAACAAACCAAACTATTCAAATAGCAACATGCAACACCAACAATGCTTTCTGTTATGAACTAGCAAGGTGACCTTTATATGGTCGCTGAGAATGCTAAAAATAGCAGCTAAATATTCCTTAAATCATACCATATCATTAAATAAGGAAGATATGAGTTAACAGACGCCAAGATATGCCTACAAATATTAGGATGGTCATGGCTGGAATGCATTTGATCAAAGGTCTGCTTGAGAGTGAGTGACTCGGCGTTAAACAACAACATCGTCAGTCGAATGCAATATTTTCAACAGTAATAATAGTTTCGAATTTTGGCACAAGGCTAGCAATTTCGGGTGAGGGGATAAGTCGATTACATCAACCCCCAGTGCTCAGCTCGTACTTATTTCATCAACCTCGAAAGGATGAAATGTGATGTTGACCAATGAGGCATTTAAACTTAGAACGTAAAGACGGACGAAATGCCGCTAAGCATTATTCCCGGCGTGCAAACGATTCTGCTAGCTCGCCGCCTTCCACCAATGTAACAATAATAATTATTGCAAATACACCTCAGTCATACATTTAGTTATGAAGGGGAGGGAGAGGAGGCAATGTATTACATCGATCTGAGTATTTCGTTGTTGCTTATTTTTTTATTTTCAGCTACGAAAGGACACAAGACAAAAATAGGCCTTGGTGAGATTTGAACTGCACATGCATTTTGTGTGGCTTCCGTCACCTACCAAACAACAGCAGCATCAAGCCCAACGACAACAGCAACCATAACAACACTTGAATACAAGAGACAGCCCCGACGTGATCGCTCGACCTACCAAATATGGCGGCCAGTTCTCCTTCAACTTAATTCTACCGCCTTAGAAAACAACGTGTTGCCCATATACTTAGTAATAACATGGGAATACTTCAAATCATATGCCTGTTCCATCAAAGTTAATGAAACAAGCATTGGCAACAGTAAAAAAGGCGCTGTAGCAACAGCATTGTGAAGAAGCTCCCCAAACTGCTAGAATTGGCAGGTCGCATTCATTAATGTGTTCTTGGGTTCTCGACACATCATAAAAATATAAAGGAAGATTGTCACGGTTGGGTTGCTTTCGATCATACTCCTTCTGTAATAGAGCTGACCTAGAGTCAAACAACAACTAAAAGCCCCCCCCCCCCACAAAATAGCAACAACACTATGAAAGATAATTCCTTTAACAATTGCAGCAATAACACTATCGGCAACAACAAACACAATCTACAACATCAATTGCAACAACGACAGAAAGCATTGACAAAATTACTACACCCACCTTAACAACACCGACAGCGCCACCACTACCACTACCACTACCACTACCACTACTACCACTACCACCATCACAGCTACTACCTATGATAACAATAAACAGGTTAACAAGCATGACAATTATAAAGAGTCAGACATCAATAAGGGGACAGAATCAATGCGACACGGTTATAATTACGCTGACAATGGCGGACTGTCTTCAACATTACAGCCATATTGCAAAGTATATTGTTCAGAGTCGACAAAATTGAAAACAGCTTCATCATCATCATCATGATCGACGTCATTGTAATTATTAATTAACAGCAGCAGTTGCTAAAGTAATGATATGACATCAACAAAAAAAAAAATAGATAAAAAATATGAAGTTTAAAAAAAAAATCACTCAATCGCAATGTAACTGTTATTCTCATTATATTTCTGTCACTCCGCACACACGCACACATACACACACACACACACACATAAATACATACACACATATAAAACACATGCACACACATAAACATATACACACACATAAACACATACACACACATAAATTCATGCACATTCACACATGTATAAGCAATGAAAGAGTGATAGATTATTTATTGATAGACAGATAGATAGATAGATAGATAGATAGATAGATAGATAGATAGATAGATAGATAGATAGATAGCTTGATTGATTGATTGATTGACTGATAGATAGATAGATAGATAGATAGATAGATAGATAGATAGATAGATAGATAGATAGATAGCTTGATTGATTGATTGATTGACTGATAGATAGATAGATAGATAGATAGATAGATAGATAGATAGACAGACAGATAGGTTGATTGGTAGGTAGGTGCGTACGTACGTAGATATATAGAAACACAGAGACAGGTAGACAGGTAGACAGATAGATAGATAGATAGATAAAGTGAAAGGGAAGCAAAACTGAGAGAGTGAGAGTGAGAGGGAGGGGGAGAGAAATAGAAAGGGGAGGGAGAGAGGAATTGAAAGACAAAGGGAGAGGGAGGGGAGAAAAAAGACTTATCCACATATATTATAAAACTAACACGCACACACACACACACACATGCACGCGCACACACACATATCTACACAATTACAAACGTGTACATGTATGTATGCGTGTGTGTGCTATGTGTGTGCGTGCGTGTGCGTGCGTGTCTGTGTGTGTGTGTGTGTCTGTGTGTGTTTGGTTACCTCCTGTTTGTTTTCTCTATGTGTCTTCTGTATGGCTTTGTGTAGACGTACACATGCGTATATTTGATTGTGAAGTGTATAACTGGTTTTTCAAGTCGTATAAAAACTATCTTCATGTTTAGTTTACATTCCAACCATTTTATACTTGTTATTTTATTGTTGTTATTGTTGTTTTCTTACTTTATCTTTTTGTTTTGTTTAATCGCATTGTTGTTGTTGTTGTTGTTGTTGCATTTTTTTTTTTGCTACTGCTACTACTTCTGCTGCTGCTGCTGCTGCTGCTGCTGTTGTTGTTGTTGTTGTTGTTGTTGCTGGTGCGGTTTTATTGTTGTTACTATTCTACCTCCTGTTCTTTGTGTACGTGCGTGTATGTTTGTAAGTGCATAAGTGCGTATTTGTGTACGCGTGTGTGTGTATTTGCTTATGCATGTATTTCTGAGCGTGTGTGCTTGTCTGTGTGTGTGTGTGTGTGTGTGTGTGTGTGTGTGTGTGTGTGTGTGTGTGTGTGTGTGTTCTATTATTTCAATCACTACTACCTCTACTATAATCTGCAGCTGCTACTGCAACCACTGCAACTACTACTACTACTACTACTACTACTACTACTACTACTACTACTACTTATTTTATTGTTGCTTTGTTGCAACTGTTTGCCATTGTTATTATCATCGGTTGTTGCAGTTTTCGAGCAACTAAGCATTTTATTCTATCGTTTTTGTTCTGTTACTGACAAATATATATATATATATATATATGTATGCTGTACAAACATATTGGTATCTATACTTCACTCAACGATTCTCTTTTATTTCCAGATAGCACGCCCCCGTGCAAATGCACACATGCATACGCAATATATAAGTTAACAGTTTATGTTCAATAATGTTTTCCATTGAAAGTTTCGTTTCTATTGTTGTGTGGCGAGAGCAAGTTCGTTCAACAGTGCCTATCCTTGTCAAATGCCTACATATTGCCCATCCACTGTGAACGAATAGATCGTGACGGCCACTACCATAGGTACTTTCACACGGAGGGTACCGAGAGCAGGTTTACTCATCTGAACCTATCCCTTCTTTGGTTATAGTTTTGCGAAGTGAGGAATGTTCAAAGTATTCGTTGCATATTGAATCAGTGTCGTCGAGTTGCTTCACTAAATTCTCAATTTCCTTGAAATTACCAGCTCAAATAGAAACGCGAGTGTCATTACAGGTTCACTCAATATGATAAAACTAGCTGATAGTCCTTACCCAAATATCATACTATATTGTTTCAAAAACGAAAATCGCAACTGTTATAGATATAGACATACTATATTCTTTTTGTAAAATATTAGTGATACTCTCTCTCTCTCTCTTTTACTCCTTGTTTCAGTCATTTGACTGTGGCCATGCTGGAGCACCGCCTTTATTCTCTCGGTCTGTTTTGCTGAACCGCTAAGTTACGGGGACGTAAACACACCAGCATCGGTTGTCAAGCGATGTTGGTGGGACAAACACAGACACACAAACATATACACACACACATACATACATACATACATATATATATATATATATATATATATATATATATATATATATATATATATATATATACATATATACGACGGGATTCTTTCAGTTTACATCTACCAAATCCACTCACAAGGCTTTGGTCGGCCCGAGGCTATAGTAGAAGACACTTGCCCAAGGTGGCACGCAGTGGGACTGAACCCGAAACCATGTGGTTCGTAAGCAAGCTACTTACCACACAGCCACTCCTACGCCTATTGTGTATTGTTTGCAATATCTGCATACGTTACGAGCTAGAAGTTTTCTCTGAACGAATAGAATCGTTGAATGTGGGAAAGAGTAAAAGATAACAAAATAGACGAAGAGATGTTGTATGGAAACGTTAAGAGAATGCTCGTAGAAAACTATTCTACTTGACGCATGAAACAAGATGTTAGGATTATGAATGATACACACAAAAATATAGAGTGACGATATATTGAAGATCGGCATTGTATTCATTAGAGAGAGAGAGAGAGTGAGTGAGTGAGAGAGAGAGAGAGAGAAAGAGAGAGAGATAGAGAGAAAGAGAGAGAGATCAGGAAGTTTAAATAACGAGAAAAAAAATCAAGCTAGATAGAAAAGATGAAGCTTTCGTTTGTGGGATGAATGGAAGTACTCTAGTATATAGTGAAAAAGAAACTACAAACACTTAGTCAACATAACTTTAAAGAGCAGAAAGTTTGTAAAAAAATAAAAGAAGTGCGTAGCTATTATACGGATGGCTGAACATAAACTTCAGGAAATCTTAAAGCATCATCAATGTACAAACATAAGTGGCAAATTCTAGATCACTTGAGTGAAGAATGAAAATAACATCAAATATGTCGTTGCTATACTGAAATATGGCAAGAAAATGGAGTCAGCCCAACTTATGTCGCTTGATTTTATATAGTTGTAAATATAAGTAGATACAATATGGATGTCATGCTTTCGGACACAAGGTCACGCCTACTACCACTCAACACCCACATAGAAGCACACACACATTCACACCTACCCATACCCACACCCACACCCACACCCACCCACGCACACCTCACACTCAAACATATATATATATATATATATTGAAATAAGAATTTCTAACTTCCGGTCAGTCATTGTTATGATCGGCCATTATTATGATTGACCGTTGACTGAACACTATTCAATTTTTTTTCTCCGTGTTTTTCTCCTTGTCTCCGTATTCTTTCTGTTGAAGAGCGTAGCTCGAAACGTCAAAGACTTTCCGTATTCCCGAGCGTCATACTAATATATGCTTTTGTTATTTACACCACATGTCCTCGACTGTTGTTATTATTTGTATATTCTCCCATATATGTATATATATATATATATATATATATATATATATATATATATATATATATATATATATATATATATATATATATATATATTCGCACACACACACGTATGTATATATCTATACATATATATATAGGCTATACAGGGGTGCTAGAAAGAAGTTAGCAATATATGTAATGCAGCCAGTGGTTCCTGCCCTAGATAAGGAGTAAAGATGGAATAGCATACAGGGAGTTTGTGACAAAGTAAAGAGGGTGAACACATGGTACAAGGCGGACGAATATCAAGGAGTGATGTTTGTAGAGGCCACAGCCAATGGAGAACTAGCCCGAAAATTTAGGAAAGTTCTGAAGGAGAACAAACACAGCATTAAAATTGTTGAAAAGCCAGGGAACTCCATCAGATCACAGTTATGTAGAACGTAGTAAAGATTAACCCTTGCTTTAACTGTAGAACTAAAGATGTAGTCTACAGCATAGGGTGCATAGAAGGTGCTTGTAAGGACAAGAACATGACATACATTATTGAGACACCTAGAAGCATTGCAGAGAGATTAAATGAACATTTGAGACAACATGACGACAAAAAAAGTCCTCCATATCCTACCAACATGCCAAGGCCAACATAGAGGCATAATGAGTTGACTTGACTTCCGCATTTTATCCAAGCACCTGAAAGACTCAACACTCAAACAAATACAGGAGTACGTCCTCATAAACGGAATATCTCCTGTACTAAATAGGAGATACACATAGAAGGTAGTGATATCCCAATACCCACAGTTTATACATACAAGGGTAGATTTGTTAGTAGGCTGTTATGTAGGCGAATATATATATAGGTAGGTAGATGGATACGTAGAGAAACAAATAGATAAGTAGATAGATAGGTACATGGGTAATATGGACAGACAAGCACACACACACGCATACATACACAAAAGGATTGAATTTTGGTAAAATTAAAAGAAAAGTTTTTAAAAGAATATTTATATAGTATTCAAATACAAGGGGCATTTTCCTTGTTTCTGCCTGTCTCTATTGTTTACTCTTGTGGGTCTTCTTCTTCTTCTTCTTTTTCTTCTTCTTCTTCTTCTTCTTCTTGGCTAATGTTTCTGGGATCATGTTGTTGTTGTTATTATTATTATTATTATTATTATTATTATTATTATTATTATTATTATTATTGTTGTTGTTGTTGTTATTATTATTATTATTATTATTATTATTATTATTATTATTATTATTATTGTTGTTGTTGTTGTTATTATTATTATTATTATTATTATTATTATTATTATTATTATTATTATTATTACTATTATTATTATTATTATTTCTTTTTATCAGAAAAAGTCTGTAAAAACATGAATGATGCATATAACTATCGAAAATATAGCACTTATGTCACTTCTCCATTTTCCGCATATTTTGGTTCACTTCATAACGCGCTGATGGTTTTTAAGAGACATGCGTTTATTTGTCTTTGATTTCTGACGATTTCCTAAGAAGTATTCTCTTTCACATTTGTGTTTATCTCTCAAGTCACAAAGCCAGAGGGCTTGCTGGGAAGTTTATTTCACTTGTTCCATCCACTTTATACAACGAAATAGATAAATCCACACTCAATAAATCTTCTTTCGTTTATAACCGTCTCTTTCTTTTTTGTTTTTCTTCTGGTCGTAAGATGTCTGTATGCATGTAAGAATACAGGCATGTTATATATGTCCTTCTCTTTTTAATTATCTAAATTTTTCCTCTGCGGAAGGAGTTGGCTTCTAACAAAGATGCAAAGATCCATCATTGGAATGCAGATAGCGGAAACAATGCCACATTTTAAACCTGACATATTTTTACTTTCTATATACAGATTGTATTCGTAATGTGTGAGTTGGTAGATATCTTTTTCTGAAAATCCAAGCTTGTACAGACTGTCAGTTAGGCTTTACTCACAAAACCAAGTGCACCAATTATCATTGGTATAAATATAATTTTATAATCTGTATATAGAAGCTGGGGGTTTCGAAGCAGTTGTCCGTGGTTATCCTCTTTCTTACTGATTTTGAAAGAGATATTCACATCAGCCGAGCAGCTGACCTCAATGACAGTATGTACTTTTCCTCTTATGTCCGAAACAATAATATCCGGTCTTTTATGCTTACACTTGACAGATCTTTCGGTGGGAATGTTCTACCATTATTTGTGTTGATGTTTGCGTACGTATTCAATAACAGTGGGGTTCTGAATATTTTTCCCAGGACAGTTTTTTTCCTGGATGATATTGTATATTGTTTTTGCGACAACATCGTGTCGCATAAGGAAGTATTACCTTGACATTTTGGACTGCTGCAATTCATATGTGGGATATTTTCCGCAGAAATATAACATAATCTACATTTTCGATTGCATCTTGGAACTCTAAGGGTTTTACTCTCTCTTATTTATCGAGTATTTAATAGGAATCTCCTGTTCTTTCATTGCAAATGAATAACCTTCATAGTGTGATGTGGTTTAGGGGTCACGAATGCAGGAGAGGCTCCGCTTCATATCTATGGAGTGGATTTCTTTCACAGACCGGCAAGATATTTCGAATGTTGGAATCAGCACTGGTACAGCAAATGCATTGCGGAATAATCTTTTAAAGGGAGCGTTCCGACTGATTATATGTTAGCATATTTATGTGTGAGTGTGTTTTCTAAGTACGCATGCATGTGTGTGCTTATACATATGTGTGAGTGTGTGTGCTTATATATATATACGTGTGTGTGTGTGTGTGTGTGTGTGTGTGTGTGTGAGTGTGTGTGTGTGTGTGTGTGTGTGTGTGTGTGTGTATACTTGTAATCTGTTTCCGATAAAATACTGGGTACCAATTATTAATCTCATTTTCCTGAGTAATTGTGTGAGGTTGTTATTTATGCAGCACTCCGTATAGCGTAGGTTAAGTATATAAATAACGAGAAATTTCTAGGATGGAAACTTTTATATTTTATTAATGCAGTGAGGCATATGTTTCTGTATGACACTGTTTGTTTATGACTAAATTCTCACATCCATAGAGTACTGTTAAATATTATTTATGATATCTCTGGGTCTTAAGAGAGTGCATTATTACACACGTATATTTCTTCAGGCATTCTGCTTTATCAATAACATTTTTATGGTATCCTATAGATGAGAAAAATATAGTCACAAACAAACACATGTCATGCAGAAACATATGTAGTAAGTCGGCGAGCTGGCAGAAACGTTAGCATACCGGGTGAAATGCTTAGCGGTATTTCGTCTGTTTTTACGTTCTGAGTTCAAATTCCGCCGAGGTTGACTTTGCCTTTCATCCTTTCGGGGTCGATAAATTAAGTACCAGTCACGCACTGGGGTCGATGTAATCGACTTAGTACCTTTGTCTGTCCTTGTTTGTCCCCTCTATGTTTAGCCCCTTGAGGGCAATAAAGAAATAAGTAACATTTGTAGTAATGCATTAATAAAATTTTCATCCCGAAACTTTATCATTATGATTATATATATATATATATATATATATATATATATATATATATATATATATATATATATATATATATATATATATATATATATATATATATATATATATATTCATAATAATAATAATAATATAACAACAAAAGAATGAATGTAAAATATGTAACATAGAGGAATTTATTTATAAATATAATATGTGACAATTAGTTGGTTGTCATTATAAAACTCAGAGTTTCGGATACCATATATATATATATATATATATATATATATATATATATATATATATATATACATAATAAAGTAAAATTTAAAGTATAATTAAAAACAAAAATTAATAAATAAATAGATAAATAAGGACATTGCCGGGACAGCGCCTGTACGCTTAAAATAGGCCTCAAATGACTACAAACCACTCTCCGTTTATGACAAGGCTGTATGAGAGTACGCAGGCCACTAAATATGTTATTAATTAATGACTTTATCCCATATATATATATATATATATATATATATATATATATATATATATATATATATGTAGTCATTTGAGGCCTATTTTAAGCGTACAGGCGCTGTCCCGGCAATGTCCTTATTTATCTATTTATTTATTAATTTTTGTTTTTAATTATAATTTAAATTTTACTTTATTATATATATATATATATATATATATATATATATATATGGTATCCGAAACTCTGAGTTTTATAATGACAACCAACTAATTGTCACATATTATATTTATAAATAAATTCCTCTATGTTACATATTTTACATTCATTCTTTTGTTGTTATATTATTATTATTTTGAATATATATATATATATATATATATATATATATATATATATATATATATATATATATATATATATATATATATATATATATATACATACATACATATATACTGCTATACGCATTTCAATAATTGAAATGCGGTAGATGTGGTACATATATGGTACACATTATATCGGTCGCTATCAGATAGCTACTTTAATTTTTGACATAAATAGATGCAATTCTACACACCGTTTAACAACAGCGCAAGCAAACACATGAACATATATAAGCACACACACACACACACACACACACTCGCGCGCTCGTGCACACACATTGGTTGCGTATTTAGATTTGAAGAGGTTTGTGCATATAGATTGAGTGTGCTAACATGTACGTTTTGGATGTGAGAT
>NC_142929.1:175532541-175542541 GCF_046866305.1 Octopus bimaculoides
ATAATACTTTTTGGAGTCCCGTTCTTATTACTTTCTTAAGTACATTCTTGTAAACTGTCTTTAACATTTTGTTATTATTATCAGAGAATGTATATCTGTATATTAATACTTTTGTGATAACAAGTACTTAACACAACAAAGCTCATGCACTTTTCTAAAAAAATGAAACCGGTCAAGTAAATAAACATCTTTAAAATTGCATTTTCAAACCTTCTTTCATATATATTTCCACTCGTGCGGTGCCTTACAACTTTACTTTGTATATAGTCTTTTACTCTTTCACTTGTTTCAGTCATTTGGCTGTGGCTATGCTGGAGTACCGCCTTTAGTCGAGGAAATCGACCCCAGGACTTATTTTTTGTAAGCCTAGTACTTATTCTATCCGTCTCTTTTGCCGAACCGCTAGATTACGGGGAAGTAAACACACCAGCATCGGTTGTCAAGCGATGTTGGGGGGACAAACACAGACACACATACATATATATATATATATATATATATATATATATATATATATATATATATATATATATATATATATATATACATATATATAAATATATATATATATATATACATATATATACATATATACGACGGGCTTCTTTCAGTTTCCGTCTACCAAATTCACTCACAAGGCTTTCGTCGGCCAGACGCTATAGTAGAAGACACTTGCCCAAGGTGCTACGCAGTAGGACTGAAACCGGAGCCATGTGGTTGGTAAGCAAGCTACTTACCACACAGCCACTCCTACGACTATATATATATATATATATATATATATATATATATATATATATATATATATATATATATATATATATATATATATATATATATATATATATATATATATATATATATATATATATATATATATATATATATATATATATATATATATGAAACTACACGTGTGCCGTTGGTGATTTCTCTTCCTTCTTCTCCCTTTCTCCCTTCCTGCGAAGATCGGTGCTCGACATGTTAAACTCTCTCCTTTCACAAAGCCTCAAGCTGATATATTTCCTGATGTTGTCCGTTTTTATTCGTTTATTTGAGTTGTGTATTTGAATTCACTTTATATATAAGCGCTGGCGTGGCTGTGTGGTTAAGAAGATTGCTTCCCAATCACGTGGTTCCGGGTTCAGTCCCACTGAGTGGCTCCTTGGAAAAGTATCTTCTACTATAGCTTCGGACCGACCAAAGACTTAAGAGTGAATTTGGTAGACGGAAACCGAAAGTAGCTCGTCGTATATATATATATATATATATATATATATATATATATATATATATATATATATATATGTATGTATATATACATATATTTATGTGTGTGTCTGTGTTTGTTTCTCCACCACCACTTGACAACCGGTGTTGGTGTGTTTAGGTCCTCGTAGCCTAGCGGTTCGGCAAAAGAATTCCGATAGAATAACTACTGGGGTTGATTCATTCGATTAATAATTCAAGGCGGTGCCCCAGGATGGCCTCATGACTGAAACATCGAAACGCCGGTGTTAAAACGGGGGTAGCTGATGAAGGAAAATGTTCTCTATGTGGCTTGTGTGTTTTCTTGTCTACGTTTTGTTTGCAATGTCCTGTACCCAGATATGCACCTATACATACAGGTGGATGTCGGTAAGCACATACTTGTACGTATATATGCATATACTCATTTACTATGTATATGCCTCTGTATTACGATGTTGCCTCGAGTTACGACTGTATTCATTGTAAATAAGATAAAAACCCTGCCCTTCATTAAATATTGTGTTTGATACGATAAGTACGCTTACCCATAGTCCAATGACTGGAATTACTAGAAGAATGGCAATATGAATTGCGATAAATGGTTCAGTATCCAACTTCTATCTTTCTCTCATTTCCCTTCCACATCTCTCTCTCTCTCTCTCTCTCTCCTTTCGCCACACTCTCTCCCCATTCTCCTTTCTTCTCTCTCTCTCCTTTCTCCATACTATCTCCCCCTCTCCTTTATTCCCTCTCTCTCTCTCCCTCTCTCTGTATTTCTATAACATTCTGTTCTTATGTCATTTTCCCCTTTTTATAACGTTGCTAATTGTTTCTTCTGTCATTCTAAAAACTTCGATCTTCTGGGCATTCTATTAAACACCGCCGATCTCCTTTCTGTAAACGTTGTGCGCCATCAGTTTTTTCCCCTTCGTTGTAAAACTATTGTTTGCGTTTGGCAAACGTCTGCTTTTCATTGTCATCGTTTTATAGATACACACACACATACATTCACATTCACATGCATACATACATATATACAAATCATATATATATATATATATATATATATATATATATATTATATACAGTCTTGTCTATATGTGAGCGTGTTTCTCTGTATGTGTGTGTAAATATATATATATATATATATATATATATATATATATATATATATATATATATATATATATATATACATAAAGACAAGGAGAAGCACATACATACATATAGACAAGACAATGTGGCGGATGCTTGATTTTTTTCTTCTCACCAATTCATAATCAAAGAAAAAATAACAACAAAAAAAAGGTGAAAAGCATATAAATATACGAGGCAAACAATCAAGAGATGTATAATGAATGAAACAAAAATAGACAAATAAATAAATAATTCGATCATTGATTGATTGAATGAATAAAGCATCTTTTTTTTTCTCTCTCTCTCTCTTTGGCCACTGTTATCGAACACTCATCATTAATGTGTCTATAATGTAGACATATAAAGTGTTGATGAGTCCAGCTTGTTTATTTTCATTTTCCTGTGGGAATCTCTGCTCTCTCTCTCTCTTTCTCTCCGTGTGTGAATCTGTGTGTGTGTGTGTGTCTCTCTCTCTCTCTCTCTTTCATACTCTCACTCTCGTTATACACATACACACTCACCCTAAAACATATCATTCATATACATAAAAGACGCACATGAATCTGTGTTCAGACAATTTTCTTAACTTCCACTATGCCTCAACATACACTTCAGTTGAAGCCATATTTTATTTTTCAAATTTAAACATTTCTCACAGCTAATATTGATCTCTTTGGACTAGACACAATTGTTGAATAGTTTAGTAGATAAGAGACACGAAAGATACAATGATCAATCGTTTGACTCCACCCTCACTCAAAGGTCATGATCAGTCTTTAAAAAAAAATCATTTTCCATTCAACTACAAATTGTGGTGAATATGCTGACGTGACTCATCGTATTACTCACAACTTGATCTCAGATGTTCTCCACTTTTTATTCAAGAACGTCAACAATCACAATAAATTTGTATATTTTCAATATATAGTGTCCACTCAAATGTATGCTACTTTTTCATATTTAGTTATGAAAGAGGTAAAACACACAGATACAGCAGTAGTGTGGATTTTCAAGCAGCGAACTTCAATGATCTGTATCCAGTGTTTCATATATGTTTGCTGATCAATCAACTACTAATATCCTTTTCCGTACATTGGCCTAATGTTATACATTCCGACCTACTTTCCATTGTAAATATTTCTATATTTATTTGTAGATAGTCCTTTATTAATGTTAGGTTGGATAGAACGGTCTATCAATGCATAACATTGATCTATATTAGAAGGGAAAAATGCTGAGCAGATGATGTACTGGATTAGCTGTTCACAATTTATAATTTTGCAAATCGGCTGAAGGTGTTTTGAGAAAAATATATAGAGTGTAAAAATGCTTTCTTGCCCAGTATATCAACTCTCCCAACTACCAAGGATTAGTAACAGATAAATTACGATGAACCAACGTCCAATCCATATATTGTGATGCATCAGCTCTTAAAAGCTGCGTCGCATTTTAATATGTGTAACGTAGAGCCATTTAGTTTTTTTTTTGTTTTTCTTAATATAACATCATGAATGAAAGAAATAAAGTTTAGAATGAACAAATAGAGTATTTTACAGCTCCAGGTCTAACACGGACAACAAAACATACGACATTAGCCGTTCCAGACATGACTATTCAATCCTTTATTATTCAAATGTAATATGTCAAAAAGATACATTACGTAAAATGGTAAGGTGTAGCTGGAGGAAAATTTGGTTCCTGTTGTTAGCAGGACGAACAAGTAAGTAGATACTCTTTTGTTGTTTCTTATTATCAGGATGATGTTGATCAAATTGAGTAGATACTTGGTCCAAAAGTGTGCTGGCAGTGAACCCTTCTTATGTTCTACCGACATAGTTTATCAAAGACTACATTATTCAATGTGTAGTTTCTCCTCAAAAGCAATTTGAAAATATATGAGACCCTTTTCTAATAGGTCTAACGATTGGGTAGGTCTAATAGGTCTAACAATCGTTCGGCAAGAGCAGGAGTATTACATGGGCAAAAGAAGCAAAATGACTTCAGTTGAGTTTCGGAGAGATCCCAACATGCTACCAGACACGCTAAACGAGAACCCTCGAGCATCTGTGACGGCTACGATATCTTCATTGCCATCGTATCAGAATAAAAATAAAAGCAGTAGTACAAGCTGAAATTGCAGCACCATATTTCTGTACTTAAAGCCATTATAGTAAAGTATCTGCATTCTATGGTAAACGCAGGACAAATTTTAAATGGTTCTATCACATATATTGAAATAACAGAGGCGTAGTACACACACACACACACACACACACACACACACACACATACACACACACACACACACACACACACACACATACACACACACATACAAACATATTCCAAATACAGGCACAGAACCATGTTGAGATTTAAAAATTCAGGTTCCTTTTCATTCTCTAAATATGGCTTTCTCCCTCTCTCATGTGTGTGTGTGTGTGTGTGTGTGTGTGTGTGTGTGTGTGTGTGTGTGTGTGGGTGTGTGTGTGTTACCATAAATATGGAACTGCGCTATTTCGATCTTTCCAGGGAATTTTCATATTTGGCATTAGATATTTTACACTCAGACGATGGATGATATATTTTTGCCAATCTTTAAATCATGGAAACAATGAGCATAAACATGAGAAGTTATTTGTACATCTACTTAACAAAATCCGTCTAATATAACAAGAAATCGCTTATACAATCGTATATCATACAGTTGTCGGATCTTTTTTAAAACGGGGGCCACATTTTTCATTAATGTTTTACGTAGTGTTTTTGGTACCGAAAGACTTTCAAACTTCGTATACTTATCTATTTTGTGTTATAGAACAGAAAAATATTTTTGTATTCGAATTTATTTCATGTAAAAAATTGTCTTATTTCGATAATTTCAACCAATCACTGACAAGTATTCAGTTGTTTATATTTACTCCTTTGGCTGATTAAGCCATAGCTTCGTTCTATTTGCTTTTTTCATTTTCTTTTTTTTTTCTTCGTTTTATTTGCTTTTTTCTTTTTAAATTTGCTGTTTTACCCTAACCCTAACCCTAACCCTAGCCCTAACCCTATCACCGATAGAATTGTTTCAGAATCGTTTGTTTATGTAGTCGGCACTTAATGTATATCGGCTGAATGGACGTCAGTGATTGGTTGAAATTACAGAAATACGACAACTTTAACATGGAATAACTTAGGGATTTCTTTTTTTTTTTTAAGAAGACTAAGAGAAAAAGATGTTTTATATGACACATTCTATCAGTGTTCCAAGTTTCAAAGTGTTTCGTTAATGAAAAATGTGGCCCCCGTTTTAAAAAGATTCCAGTTGTCTACAAGACAATCTATACACCAAAATGTATGGCTCGACTACGGTTTATCCAGTCGGAGCTCCAGATCACTGCGCTCTTTAACGGTTAACTTAGAAAATCAAGATTTTTCTGTACGTAATCACATTATCTATACATGTTACGTCAAGGACATGTTTATTGTGAAAAAACATGGCAAAATCGGCAGATAAAATTATAGATGACCACGTAAATAATTCCATCCTTAAATTTACAATCCAACATATGTCAAACATAAACATGGACCACAAACCACTCCTTTGTTAGATATGTAGCAATAAGGGATCATGCAAATAACACTTCAGTTTACACTAAAGACGCAACTGCCATTCCATGCACGGAACTCATGAGTGCCTCCAAAGATTGAAAACATCAAAGACATTTCACAGGCCAGATTCTCGTCCACTAAATAAGCCTAAATAAGGAAATGTTATTAGTGAAACAAATACTTAATAAAAGGGCGTTAAGAGATTAGTTGATCATGCTAAAGAACCATGTAACACCTGTTAAAATTCAAACCACAAATATAGTAAGCTAGAAAATTTAAATCCAATCTGGTAACAGAATAAATGAGCATGTTATTACAAAAGAACTTACAACATAAAGCCCACCCAACCACAAACTTGTGGTTAGAATACATTACAGAAGGAAAAAAAAGAAACATAGTAGAAAAGCCACCCTCTAGCAAACCACAGAAAGTGCAATCGGACAACCAATGTAATATGCAAATTTCTATGCAAACAATGAAATTATATATTTCATGACTTAAACTGTTAAATCGGCCACACACTTATTATAATCTAACGTCGATAGACATGTCTAACAGAATAATTGAAGTACATTATATATATACAGCACACGAAATTAAAAAAAAATTGGATGGTAATTATTAATTCACAGCAATACACTTCTATATGGACTTACACACATATCCATACAAACACACACATTATAAGATTAACTATAGAAGTTTTACAACCCAAAATACCAACAAAGAATTAGATAAAATGCACGTAAGATAGACCATGAAATATACCGGGCGTGAACTAGTGCATAGATTTTAAAACGTCGCTCATGATCATATTGGTTACAACGGTTTTCCTATGATCCTTGGTTCCCGACTACAAATTCGGCAGACTACACGCTAATGGGGTTGATCTATTCGACTGGACCCTTCCCCCAAAATTTCAGGCCTTGTGCCTAGAGTAGAAAAGAATATATTGGCCTGGTCATTGATCATAGGCGGCTATGATACACCCTCCTGTCTCTGATTTTAAGCCAGAAAACACTCATCATTGATGGGTAAGGGCTTTGTCAACATCGGCATTATTAGCTCTCTTTGGGTATTTGCCATTGAGAAGTTTTTCTTGCCATTTAACAGTAAGAATATCTAAGGCAGAAATTTTAGCACGGGTTGACATACGCTTAGCCTTTTGCTGTTGTTTTTGTTGTTGTTTCACTTCTCAGAGTGCTTGGACTTATTTGCTCTAATTTCCCACTTTAAATCATCATAGTCCTTTTTTTATTTTTTCACATCGATCTTGTTGTCACCGGGGCATGCTATGTCGATTATCATACATGTTCTTTGTTTTATTATTATTATTGTTCAGTAGTTTTATTTTTATAACGTGCTTTCACTTCACTACCGAGCGCAGCTCTGTGCGCCTTGGGTATGTGCTGTGGTTTGCTGTGGTGCTCTTATGTTTACTGTATTGAAAGTGTTTTGCGTAGAATGTGTGCAGTACCCAATAGTGCAATTTTCTATATGTTATATATATTTGTAAGTCCTGGTGTTTTTGTTATGTATTTGTCTGAATATTTTTTTATTATACCTAAGGCACCTACTATGATAGGAATTGTTTCTGTTTTTAGATTTCACATTCGAGTTATCTCTATTTCCAGGTCTTTGTTATTATCATTATTATTATTATTATCATTATTATTATTATTATTATTATTATTATTATTATTATTATTATTATTATTATTATTATTATCATCATCATCAACATCATCATCATCATCATCATCATCATCATCATCATCATCATCATCATCATCATCATCAATATCATCATCATCATCATCATCATCATCATCATCATTATTATTATTATTATTATTATTATTATTATTATTATTATTATTATTATTATTTAATCCATTGCCGTGTTTTGATTTCGTACTGTGTTTTCTATTGTAATAAACATAAAGTCTGCATTACTTAGTAGTACCCTGTTCTGTATGTTATGCTTATGTGTAAATTTTGAGGCGTTGCTTACGTCTGAAACTTAGCAGCCGTTCCCAAAGCACCTATTAGAATAGGGATTGTCTCTGTTTTCAGTCCCCACATTCTAGTTCTTTCTATTTCTAATTCTTTGTATTTGGATTTATCCATTTCTATGTGGGTATAAATTTGTCGTCCCATGGTACTGACACTTGATTAGGAACACTTCATATGCTGCTCGTTCTTAGAAATGATATTCGACAGATTATCATTAGTCTCCCTGTCTGTGTGGTTTGGCATATTCGAGAATATGGTTGCACTGCCATTCTCAAAAACCTTCTATGTTTTTACCAGTTTTGTTTTGTCTGTACTTTATAACTCCTATCGTCATACTTGTAAATGTGCTCTTCTTAGATATGTTTGGGTAACCAGAGACAATATGGTTCATTGTGTCTTTCCAAACTCTACTTACTCTTATAAATTTTGTTTTTGGTGGTTTCTAGTGGGAAAGCTTTGATACTGTCTTACAAAAAAACAAAGCCTCCTCCAGCCTGAACTTCGAATCCTGTACTTTTTGTCTAGTGTCGCAATATTTCTCTATTCCCACCCAGTTTCTTTTTAAGATATTGGTTCTGTAAGGATTGTTCTTGTCTCCACTTTAGCATTGTATTCTTTAGCCTCATTTTTAGCTTCGCTCTTAGTTTTCTTTCTTTCCTTCTTTCCTTCTTCCTTTCATTTACTTATTTGATTTTGTAATCTATGTTGTTTTTCTTTTCACTTTACCGTTTCTTGCCTTATCGACTCTTCTTTTATAATTGTTGGCTTCTTTGAAAACAACACACAAATTTCGTTTTGTTCGAGGATTGTGGCTATTTATATTAGTTTTCCATTTATACTCTTGTAGTTTTAAAGCCAATATTTTATAATTGTTGCATAAGGCTGCTACATACCTGTATTCATAGAATACATAATATTTCTATTTTAGATATCAGCTGGTGCATTCAAAATGCAGTCATTATGTTTATTGTTTTTCTTTCTACTCTTGCTAATTCGTTTAATGCCCTACAGAGAATATTGCATCTATAACGTATAACTTGAACAGTTAGGGTATTGATGACTATTACCTTATTTTTGGCAGTTAGCTCTGTTTTAAGTATTAATCTCATGCGTTTATAATATTTTTGATTGCTTATTATCATTTACTGGTCTGTGTTTTTGTCCTCACTTCAAACATGGCTTGGTGTTTTATTCCACACACCATTTCTAATTCGTTGTCAAGTTTTATAACAGGTATCATTGCTCATACATAAACGCATTTAAATAGACTGTTCAATCCGTTAATTAGATGAAGGATCAACTTCTACAGTCACAGATGTTAGAGGAGGTGGCATAACATGCACATATCTCCAGCAAACATAACACCAAAGAATGTAACGGTAAACGGGAACGGAAATAGTTTTAAAAACCCAAAATAAATGCATTACCATTTTTCGAAAAGTCTTTCGTTCTTATATCAACAAATGTGAGTCTGTTCCACATGTACCTTGCAGAAATGAAAAAGTAATGATATTTATCAATAAAAATAGTTTTATTCTACTACTCATATTGAGTGGTCTTTACTTTTTGCTATATATATATATGATGTATATATATATGTGTAATATACATATATATATATGATATATATACTCACACACACGCATATATATATATATATATATATATATATATATATATATATATATATATATATATATATGATGTATATATATATATATGTATAATATACATATATATATGATATATATATGTATAACACACACACGCACGGGAACACACACACACACGCACACGCATATATATATATATATATATATGAAAATACTAAATGGAACAAGAACGCAAAACATCCAGACAGTCAGGTGATACAAGAAAGGGAAACAAAACATCCAGATAGACGATACAAAGAAAACAAGGACGGGTCATCCGGATTTTTCTTTCCTCAGTCGAGTTCCAGATTATCTTTGCAATTTCAGCTTGTTATACTCGAGAT
>NC_142929.1:175550041-175555041 GCF_046866305.1 Octopus bimaculoides
GCCACTTGCACGTTAATTTCATGAGCAGGCTGTTCCGTTGATCGGATCAACTGGAACCCTCGACGTCGTAAGCGACGGAGTGCCAACAACAACAACAACATATATTCATATTACTCTGCAGTGTTTTATGTATACGTAGAACCATAATCTTTCCAAGCATACTAATGTGCCTAGAAAATTTATAGTTTTATCTTTTAAATGATGTGGTTATGGTGATGATGACGCTATTACTTCTGCGATTATTATAATCGGCAGGAAGAATAAACATAGCTTTAAAAGCACCACCGGATTTAAAATTGTTTTTACTGCAAACTTCAAGTTACTTTCATGGTTTATTTCACGTGTTGCATGTGTTGACTTTTGCCGATATTTTGCTGTACTCTTTCTTTTTCTTGCGTCTATGTGAAATTCTATATAGGATATTAGCTAATGTTTTTGTATCTAGCTTCTTTCTTTTCTTTGTGTGTGTGTCTTGCACTGCAATATGTTTAAAGTTTCCTTGAAAATGAATAATTAACTAATGAGAAAATGTTGCACTTGTGCATATTATGTAAAAGAATGAATCGTCAAAGTTACAAATTGCACGTTTTCTTTGAAATACGCATGCTACTTGGATGTCTGCAGCACGTCCTGTGTCTGGGTGGTTTGTGGTTTCATGTTGATGAGAAAGCTTTTGATCCTGGCTCTTTGTAATATATTCTTATATATAACTCAAGAATATTACATGCTGTGTTGCTTCGTGAATATTTTAAAGGCGTATGCATCCATACTAAGACTAGAATGCATTTGGTTCTTACAGTATATTTGGGCGATTTTATGGTGTTGTATCTTAAAATATCTGTGAAATGAATTTGGTGTTGTAGTGTTTTAAAATAAGGTTTAATTATGTGTACGCGTATCCTTTTGTTTATTTCTTATTTCCTTACTGCAAGTCACATTTGTGGACGAACATTTAAAGTACGTTTCAGAAGGAATTTCGCTCTTTCTAGTCTATTCTGGAACAGTTCCCATCGTGCATGTGACATGAAAATATTTGTTTAGAGGGACTAGGTATGGATAATGACATTGCTTCTATTTGTATATTTGTATATTAGAGAAATAGTGCCCAATGTGGGAGATAACGAAGACTTTATTGTATTCTATAGAATGTTGAACAAGTGAGTAGAGTCTGTCTCGTTGTGTGATACATATAGAAGTAGGGAGTACATCAAATTCATACAAAACTTTCGCATTCTGCTCTGTCGATATCTAGCTGCAAACCCAATAATATTGGCATATGTTTAATAAACCGCTTGACTCTATGCATACATACACGCATATTCCTTAAGATTCCTTAATAGATAATTAAATACAATGAACCAAGTAATTCAAAATACTAAGGTAAACTGAATTTTCTATCACACATTTCCACCTACAATCCTCCAAACGGTGGGGCTTACAACATCACATTCCAAAATATACCGACTCTGGAAAAGGACCTCAGGATGAACCAAATTCACTAAACACGTATCATCGTAAAGAGCAAAATACAACCCAAATCAATGAAAAATTACTAACAAAGGCCAAAATAGACGCAATTACAGCAGAACAAATTGAAATAATGTGAAAATTTCAAGTGTAATATATCTTTTAATTTGACAGTAGAAACATCGATCCATTTTAAGCAAGGACAACTTTTCACAAAAAAAAACCTTCACCTGTGCGTCTGAAAGCCTAATCTAAGCAGTTATATGCTAAAGATGTTAAGAGCATAATATAGAACAAACCAAAGGGTCCCTAAGATTATGCATGACTGCATAAATCATGAATTATAATACGGGAATGCAGAGAAATAGAACATACAGGACATATGTGGAGATAAGAAACAACCAGCTTATATGGTTTTCTCCTAAATCAGTTTAGCTATTACACAGCACAACAACGTATCAACAAAGAAACGACTTTCAAAATCAAATACTGACTGCCTTTAAATATCTATGGAATAGTATGGGAGACAACTATCGACTGCAAAAGCCACTACTAAAAGCAAATCTTCCTATTGCTGTCACTGCTGCAACTACTATTGCAGGGTCAAACACAAAGACAGACAGACAGACAGACAGACACACACACACACACACACACACACACACACACACACACACGCACACACACGCACACACAAACACACACACACACACACACACACACACACACAAACACACACACACACAAACTCACGCATCTACATACATATACGACGAGCTTCTTTCAATTTCCGTCTACCAAATCCACTCACAAGGCTTTGGTCGGCCCGAGGCTATAGAAGAAAGCTCATGCTCAAGGTGCCATGCAATGGGACTAACCCGGAACCATATGCTTGGGAAGCAAGCTCTTTACCATACTGCCACTGTTTGTATGTATGTGCGTGTAATCATATATATATATATATATGTGTGTGTCTGTGTGTGTGTGTATGTGTGTACGTGTGCGCACACACACACTCACATACACACACGCACTCTCACATAAACGCAACCAATATATTCAGTTTATATTTCTTACAATATAGCCAAATATTTTTTATATCATTACGGAATATCTAGTCATATTGTAAGATCGATTATGTATATATATATATATATATATATATATATATATATATATATATATATATATATATCCAATACGTTTCACCTTGTGGTTTTAAACATACGATCAAATCCCAACTGCATCATTTATATTTTCAATTATGTTTGGTTAGTTGATCATACTGGCGTTACATCCATTGTCGTTTTTATGTTTTAAATAGCCTTAATTTCATTTGTTGCCTTATACTAATTACCGAGATAATCTCAGGTGATCGTAGTTTTTCATCACATGTATATAATACAATATACAATATAGGCCAAACTAGACACAATTATAACATTACACGAAACTTCACTTAATAAATTTCAATAGGTATGGCGACGATTTTGGATCAAATTGTTTTCTTGTTTTGATAAATTTTCAATGAATACACCTGGTATAATTTATTTTTAAAAAATGTACCCAGCAAAGTTACTTTTTTACTTCTGTATGTCAATATGTGCGCGCGTGTGTGAGTGTATATCAATGTGTGAGTTCTAACCACAATAAGTTCAATTAATAGTGGGTTGTTTCCGCTCCGGTCTTATTCAAATGATATCTACATCCGCCGCTCAAAAGAATTCTTTATGCATTATATTAAGCTAGAGCTCTCTTTTTCTTTTCTTTTTTTTTTCTTTTTCTTTTTCTGCCTGACAAGCCTTCAGAGAAATTATCCTTAATATATTCGTCAATCCAGCAAACCTGAAAATCTGCAACTTCCACTGGGTTGAGGAGAATTAAATTTGCATAAAAGAATTTAAATGTAGATTATATGTTATACGAATTCCTTCATAACAAAAGATCCCTACATATAAATGATTACACGTCTTCAATATTATTGAGCATAAATAAATAAATAAATTATAAAATTATTTGGCTTGATGTTCTTAACATAGCCTAACTATATTTTATTCGTTTAAATATATATGAAATGTTTAATCAATTCGATATTCGAAATTTTATATTCATTTTTATATTTTTTATTTTTAAAATAACTTGAAGACTAAAATTTAGAATTTAACGTTACAAGTGTATGGTTTAGGATCGGTACACGCAGTACACACATATGTTATAATGTACAATAAAATTATTTTTTTGTGTAGTATCACCACCAAATTAGGAGAGAAAAAAACGGAGCCTTACGAACTAATTTTTCGTTTAATTTAGTGTGCATGTTGTTTATTGTCTTGGAGAACAAAATTCGGTCTCGATAGAGCGAATTCGCAATTCTTTTCATGAATGGCGCTGAAATTGCCTTGATCCTCAGTCAAGAACTGGTGAAAAATTATGGTGGCTCTATTATATTCTGTTTTGTATGTTGTCTGAGTATAATTTTTCTTCCATTAGGTGGTAACAAAATAGCTGTGTGTTTATAGGATCAGTCATGACTGTAGCTTTGAAGCTTAATTTGCAACTATGTAGTTTTAGGTTCAGTCCCACTGCGCGTCAAGTGTCTTCTTCTATAAACTCTCTCACCAACCACTTTTCATTTCGCTCCAGTGTATTCTCTTCTTCCTCCTCTTCTTTGTTCGTTCTAACCAATCCTGCATTGCCTTTACGTCTTCTGATGACTCTAATATAATGCATTGTTATGTCATATCTCGACATTAAATAGAAATAACTAGAATTACAAGACTACCTTTGAAACAAATGATCTGTTTGTGGAAAGTTTGAATGTTACAGCAAGTAAACATTTAAGTTGCCTAATTTATGACAATCTAATTGTAAACTCAGTCATGGAATTGATACTATGGTAACCTGGTACGAGATAGATATGCAATAACGTTTCATAGATTTAATAAAGTATGTTGAAAAGCTTCAATCAACTGAGATTATCCAAATAATTAGTCTATTCCCATTCTTTTAGAGGTATCTAATCTAAAAGAAATTAAATAAAAATAGGAAAGAGACGTAACTCCAATAACACCAATTAAGCAAAAGCCTTGGGCAATACAAACAGTACGGACTGGAGTGGATCTTGTTTTTAAAGCCAACTGGTAAAACCCACAGACATGTATCGGTCTTAGTATGTATCTCCTCAGTGTAAAATAATATACGCTGCTGGCAAGGTTAAGACTGATGAATATATGCGTGTGTGTGTGTGTGTGTGTGTGTGTGTGTGTGTGTGTGTGTGTGTGTGTGTGCGTGTGTGTGTGCGTGTGTGTGTGTAGGGTATAGAGGACACCACTGATCAACCATTGATCAGTTGAGATAATCCAATCACACATCCAAGGATGTTTTGAAAAGCATTAAGAAGTAAGAGAATTAAATTCAAGAGAATCAGACGATCGAAATTTTTTAACAGTGTACACAATACAGAATCTGGTGAAAACAATGGACGTTTACGTCGAGGTTTTTCATCTCTTTACATTATATATATGTTGAGACTC
>NC_142929.1:175560041-175567541 GCF_046866305.1 Octopus bimaculoides
CTGAGATTAACTTTATATTCCATTCCACCGGATGTCATGAAATATGTATCAGGTGAAATGCTAAAGTCATTTTAGCCGATTGTACAATTTCAATGTTTAAACTTATTAGAATTATTATAAGCGGATCATGTGTGACACATTGGTAGACAGAGCACGTTACTTTAGTTCCTTTGCGTCCAATCTTTTCGAATTCGACGATGTCCTCTGGTCTTTCTTTAGTCTTCAGACCACACCGTGAGGTGTGACTTGGAGGTTATGTAGTTGCTATTTCTACCGGTTCGAGAAGCTACGTTGAGGGTTCCTTCGCAGCTTGAGAGAACGATCAGTTCTGCCCTACTGTGAAGCAGGACTTTTGTAGAAACCAGCGAACTGATAATTTCCGCCATTCATACAAAATGGTTTATTAATATCACTATGTATTTTAGTGGTTCTCACTTATTTTTTCAATTTGTGACACAGAAAAACTAATAATAAATTATTGGTGCACTTGAAATGGAAAGTTAAAAAAGAAAACAAAAAAAAAAGAAAAGTTTAAAAACTGAGAAATTAGAAAAACAATATAGAAAACTATTGCCTACCTTGCTTTATTAATTATATCTCTATATGACGGCGAGATGGCAGAATCATTTACGGCTCGGATAAAATACTTAAAGACATTTCTTCCGGCTTCTTACGCTCTATCTTTAAATACCGCCGAAATCGACTTTGCCTTTCATCCTTTTGACGTCAGTAAAATAAATACCAGTTGAGCAATTGGGTCGATGTAAGCATTTTATTCTCCTCTACTAAAACTGTAGGCCTTGTGACAAAATTAAAACCATTAATTATATCTGTATGCAACGAAATTATGAATAACATGTTTTCAAAGATATTCAGGCATTAGTATGGATTTTCTAACAAGTTAAATTACATTCTTTAAAATTTGTAGCGCAACTAGACGCCGCATGTGGTGCACTGTTTGAGATCCGTTGGTGTATATACAATGCAATGCTTGCTTTTCAATGTTTTGACAAACAAGCAAATAAGGATATTAGCAGTGAAATATAAAACAGATTTATTTCTAGAGTGATGAATTTAACACATCTTTCATTCAAGTATTTACGTTACCGATTAATTGAATCAAATTTTACTTCAGAGAGAGAGAGAGAGAGAGAGAGAGAGAGAGAGTGAGAGAGAGAGAGAGAGAGAGAGAGAGAGAGAGAGAGAGAGAGAGAGAGAGAGAGAGAACTAACATCTGCATGAATGATTAAACTATGAACCTTGTCTGAATTTCTTAGCTGCGATCATTGAAAATGCTTCAAGACTATTAATCTTTTCTTTCCTATTTATTTTATAATTACTTTTAAAAACCCATTTTGCATTTGTGTGTCCTTTTATTATCGTTATATATTTTCCTTATTTGGATTGAACAAACACAAAGTAACGTGGCCATTCTGACCATAAATACTGAAGAAAGCGCCTCAAAGCGCTTATTTGGTCAACTAGAAATGATAGCCAAATCTCTCTAATTTCACATTCTGTCACCATTTTATAAAAATAATTATTAAATAATGTAGTCCTTGCGTCTTTAAAAAAAATGGAAAACGAAATATTTGCAGTGGAAGCACAACCAATTTGTCTGCTGCATGAATAGGATAATTAGGCTTGCAGCATAGGAAGTTATTATTTCGAGGTACTCCGTCAAAAAGTTCTACATGAAAACCCAATCTCTGTAAATATCCATATCTTGGAAGAGAGCAACTGAAAGTGAAGGGAAATTGGAGCGATCAAATGTAAGCCTTCCTTGGATTTTTAAAACATAAAACACACTGATACACACGCATGAATTGTAAAAGTGCTATGTTCCGGAAAATTTTTAACTTTTAATTAAGAATATTAAATACATTTGTATATGTACAAAGAACACACACAGACACATTTATGTGTGCACTTCAGATAAAAAAAATAATAAAGCATCCAATCTGCTGAATTTGTGATGCAGCAGATTTAAACTCCTACTGGTAGTTCTAATTTTTTTTGGCCAGCAGCATGTAGAGGGATGAAACCCAGAAAGCTGATTTGCATATAATATACAAGCTAAGCTTTCGGTAGGAAACAATTCTATCATTGGCAGCAGCAACATCTTTACATTTTCGGACGATTGTTTAGTCTAGCATTTTGAAGAAAGTGTTGTCACACTTGTATATTATTTATTAATACAAAGAGAGAAAGGATGTGTGGATTTTCCTTTGAGTTGAGAACTGTGCTTAGCTTCTCTCAACTGAGACTAAGTTATTAAGAAACGTAGTTCATCAAAGCTCTGGATTACACACTCACGCTGTTATTTACAAAATTTTTTAAAACATTTTAAAGAAAATTAATGCAAAATAATAAACGAAACAGTTGGAACTGTAATGAATACTTTGTCTTCGATTGAATATTTTATTACCAGCTTCAAAACAATGGAGGTATTTCAGTTGAGTACCATAAGGTAACGGCATATTTTTTTCAGTAGAGAATAATAAAATATATTTATTGTTATACTTTGCCTTGGGCCCTAAACTAGAGGTCGTATGGTGTAGTTATAGCATACAGCGTTTTAGGGTTTTGTTTAAACCTGATAGAGCATATCTTTCCCCAGATCTCAGCACAAGCGATTATTTTCGAGGGAGAGAGGGCGCGAGAGAGCGGGGTAGAGAAACGGTCCCATTAAGGAGTAGAACTTTATTTATCGAATTCGAAAAGAGAGAACGCAAAGATAACCTTGATGTTCATAAAATCCGGATGCAAAGAGCCGAAACGAATACTGCAGCAATCTCTCTTTCCAACCCTCTAATGACTGCCAGTTCGCATCGTATTTACTGTAATTTATTTAGTATGTATCTCCTAACATCACCTTGTTTTTTCCTGTTTTATAGAATTATCTTTTTTTGCAGGGTAGAAGTAATTACTTACTGTTGAACGTGACAAATAATGTGAAAGTTCGAATCCAGTTTTTTCTTTCTTTCTTTTTTTTTTAGCATCTGTGTTAATCTTCAATGTAGAGTATAGAGTGATGTTTCGAATCTCGTTAAAGTTAAGTATTATTTCAATACTGTTGATATTTTTTTCCCATCGTCTTGAAGTCACATCAGTACAACTGAAAGACAGTTAATGACTTGAACTGAACATATAGTTTTTAAGAGTTATGTATAAACAGAGAAGCATTGGGAAATTAAAATCAGATTGACGTGTGTTATTAATGCATCGAGTTTGTATACGAGTAATATACCGATGAGTTATAAAGATATTAAAAGAAGCGTCTGACTGAAAAGCGCCTTTCGATGATGGAATCTAGAAACGTGGTAGAATAATCCTACTGTACAACAGTTGTTAGTTTCATCAATTCTAATCAAAAGCTAATTACTTTGAATGGAGTTACCCGGTTAGAAAAATAAAATATTTAAATGCTACAGCTAGATTTTTAGCATTTACTTGGGAAACAGGATGGCTTCTAGTTAAGAAATAGAGGACAGTAAAGCACTCAAGCAGCACCGTGTCTTCTTACCTAAATTTTATTGTCATAAAGAATTGATTTTGAAATTACAGTACGAGACACAATCAAGTATCTTGTCTAATTAGATCTTACGGGTACTATGACAATAAGGGGATTAGCATAGTTTCAGAGTCACTCTTTTAATGAATTACAAGACTATTCCTCTTACTGAACAATAATTAATAATATCACAAACACACGTAACAACGGTAACAACTACAACTACTATTAAAATGTGCTAAAGGGGATTCTCTATACGACATCTTGTAATAGAAATTACCCACAAATGTTCTTGAAATCACATTATTGCCTTAAGTAAAGAACAAGCATATTTGATAATGAAGTCTTTAATACTGTGAAAATGATGGTTGGTCATGCCTGGAATATTTATGGTATATTTCTGATCGATGATAGTGATGAATGTCGAAACAAAGCAACTACTGCAACGGCAACAACAACAATAGCTGCAGCAACAATGGATTATTGCTAAGATTCAGCATTATTATAATACTGTAACAAAATAAATTTTGCATCGTTTTAACTTGGTTTGTAATTATAATTATTTTTTATTTTATTTCGATTTGTTCCACTGAGCAACTACCTGAGAAAATATCTTCTACTATAACCCTGGATCAGCAAGTGTCTTGCGAGTGAGTTTGGAAGGAGGAAAATATGTGAAAGCCTGTCGGAATCGCAAACACATATAGTCACAACTTAATATATATATATATATATTTTGAATCTACTGATGATTTTATAAAATATCCGGTCGTATATTTTTCTGTTACTTTTTCATAGATATTTATTGCGTTTAAATTATTTAAAGAAATACATTATTATCTATATATTTAAAGATGCAATTAGCTTTATTATAATTGGCATAGGCAACAAAATTTAGCTTATTCAGATACATAACTATTAATTAAAATTTATTCTTTTAAACAGGTAATAAATTACATAATAAACACTTATACAAGGAAAAAAATCAAAAGAGCATTAGCAATGTAAATCAGATGAATGGCTAAGGATTGAAACTGAGTCACCACAAATGAATGGCACACAGTGGTACTTCAAAGCAATTTTAAAACAACTTCTGAGATTACAGTTGAATAGCAGAATTTAACTATGCCACGGCTGCAACAGAGTATTTAGCCCAGTGGGAAAAAACACTTAAAAGACTCGTCAATGTTGTCGAGAAAACAAATACAAAGTAAAGACATACGCAAATATAGAAAAAAAAGATGGAAATCGTAAAGTAATGATCCAAAATTCATTTAAAATGGTTGTATGTGATGAGCAATTAGATATATTGTGTTGATATCGTGGAAATAAATGATGAGGGATGCAGATAGATATTTATTTCTACGAGGTAATCGGAAAACACATGGATAGTTACAAATGTAAAAAAAAAAGAAATAGATAGCTATTTACCTATATATTTAGGTACACTGACAGATGAATTTACATATATAAATGGGAGGATGATTTGATTAGAGTACAAGAAACCGAGGGAGATATTTTCTCCCTCCATTAAAGCATGAAAATTGACCTAAAAAAACTGGCCAATGGCGAGATGTTTGCAAACATCATAGATATACCAGTACACGCACACACACACACACACACACATATAAATATATATATATTGTGGTACAGAAATTAGTAATTTAACGATAATGATGACAATATATGCATGTTAGAGTAAATGCTTGTGTGTGAGTGGGGAAGAATCAATCAATGAACTGAACCATCATTTGCCAAACATTATGAAAAAAGAGCTTTTTTGCATATCTCGATATCAATAGCCATGAGTACATTAATGTATGTGTATGATATAGATATACTTTTATGTCTGTGTGTACCATATGTATGCGCGCACATACACACGCACGCACACACACACACAAAGATAGATAGATAGAAAGATAGAAAGATGTAAATGCATATATATATATATATATATATATATATATATATATGCGTGTGTGTGTGTGTGTGTGTGTGTGTGTGTGTATGTGCTTGTATGAGAATGTTTAGGAGCACAAGTTCTAACAGACATACATAAAAATAGTACAAGAAATATTTCAGTAATTTTAGTCATTGAAGGGAAGATTTCTGCTTCAGAATGATAAATATTCCATACACACACACACACATTTTATATGTTCAATTGTTATAAAAACAATTTTACTGATGGGTTACTCTATACTTTTGTTGAGTATAGATTCATTATTCTTAAAAAAGAATATAATAGGCAATGATTTCGAAATTTCGACTCAATCTCAATATTCTTGTTTAAGAATAATACACACACATACATACATACATGCATACACACACACACATATATATATGCATATATTTCCATATATATATTTATATATTTACACACACACACACACACACATATATATATATATGCATATATTTCCATATATATATTTATATATTTACACACACACACACACACCTATATATATGCATATATTTCCATATATATATTTATATATTTACATACACTCACACACACATATATATATGCATATATTTCCATATATATATTTATATATTTACACACACACACACATATATATATATGTATATGTATATATATATATATATATATATATATATAAATATATATATATATATATATATATATATATATATATATATATATATATATATATATATATATATATATATATATATATACACTAGCTTAATTACCCTCTCGTTGCTCGGAAGTTTAAAGAATCTTAAAGGAAATAAATATATTTATTCTAATTAAAAAGATATTTTCAGAAAAATTCTGTCAGAGGACGTGAGTATAAACAAAGTTATTGAAGCAAATCCTGAAATCAATCAGTTTAATTTTGTAGAATTTCTAAATATACAATGTTTTAGTGTACAAAGAAAAAGAATTTGGGGACTTCCAACTCTCGAACATCCTACATACAATTGCCCGAGAGAAGCAAGGAGGAACAAGGTTAAGTCCAATAACGTTGAGAGATTGTGCTTGAGATTTGTTTATGGACATAGCAAGACTTAGTTTCACTGGGAACTGGAGCCATTTAAATTTATATGGGAGGTCAGATGGGATTAATGGGATCTGTGGAATGAAATCATCGTCACCCTTATATTTCCCAAGAGAAACGAATTTTGGCGGTAAGGACTAAACTTCTTGTTTCATTATCACAATTAAAAAGCGTTTCAGAATCGTGTACCTTTTAAAGCGAAAAGACAAAACCGACGTAATTTCTAAACAGCCAAATTGGGTACAGATTGATTCAGCGGTTAGGCCGTGCATAGATGAAGCACACACGCAGTAAGAATAAAATTGAAACTATAGTGTTATGAAAAGTGCAACTATTATACCGCTGGAAAACAAAAATACGGAAGGGCCGTATGGGGCGGGGGCTACAAATAATTATTTGAATAACTCATGTCGATATCTCTAACTAATGACACGGGAATATTGAACTTTAAAATCTATAAAGTTTATCGGCGATCTTTCGTTTTAACTCCAAGGCGTGTTCACGCAACTCAGTTGTAACCTTACGACGTTCGGTAAATTCCGTAAAAAAATTTCATTTATTTATTTTTGTGAGTGGAAATGTACATTTTGTTGGAAGTCAGTATAAAGTGGAAGAGAAAGGAAATGGACATGGACGTGTGTATGTGTTGAAGGGTGCGCGAGACAGAAAATGTGTGTGCGTGAGACAGACAGACAGACAGAGAGAGAGAGAGAGAGAGAGAGAGAGAGACAACGTACTACATTTTTTATCTATTTTTTCTCGCATCTTTTTTCAGTAAATGTGTGATTGATTGAGAGAGAGGATGAAGAGAGAGAGAGAGAGTGAAAATGTACATTTTTTTTTCTCGCATCTTTTTTAGTGCATGTGTGAGTGATTGACTGAGAGAGAGAAGGTGTGTGTTGCTGTGTGTGTGCGTGTGTGTGTGTGTGTTGCTCTGTGTGTGTGTGA
>NC_142929.1:175575041-175605041 GCF_046866305.1 Octopus bimaculoides
AACATTGCTTGACAACCGATGGTGGTGTGTTTACGTCCCCGTAAATTAACGGTTCGGCAAAAGAGACCGATAGAATAAGTACTAGGCTTACAAAAATAAGTCCTGGGGTCAATTTGCTCGACTAAAGGCGGTGCTCCAGCACGGCCACAGTCAAATCACTGAAACAAGTAAAAGAGTAAAAGAGTATGGATATGTGTTTGACTCTGTGTGTGTCTTTGTGTGTTCGTATGCATGTCTTTAGGATACAGTTAACTTCTTTTTCTTTGTAGAACTTGCGATTTCGATTTTCTGCTTGGATAACAGTAAATATTTTTTCTCCACGAAGTTTGTTCGTTCATGCTGCTGTTTGACGCTGAGTAGCTGTAATATTTTAGTTCCCGATCACTGTCCATATTTTTCAAGTTGCCAATCGAGGGATCTTCTGCAGCCTTGTTATCATTCAGAGGTTTTTGTTCATTTCGAAGAACCACTGAAATTTCTCTTAGTAGTTTCGCGACCTTTGACAGCTGTCCCCAAACTCCGGTCCAGCGATGGCATATATATATAGTAATAATCCTACGTGTTGAGTTTCAATAAATTTTCACCTTTTCCGTATTTATCAGAAGATAACTATTTCTCTTATTACCAGGCGAGTATCAAAGTTCCAGAGGATAGTACTGTTCGGAGAAAGTCTTCCAATGTCGATGTAGCTGACTTCAACGCCATTTTGTATACGTGCATGTATGTGCGTATCACTTTTGATTTGATAGGGAATATTTCTTTAGGTTGCAGTAACCCGTCTACTTTCTCCTGTAAGGAAAAGCTACCAACAATAGATCAATGTGCTGTCCAGAGAAAATATTTATCTCTCATCCATTTTATGCAATAAAAACTGAGAATAAGAACAATGATTAGCTTTTCCACATTGTTTCTGAGTGTGGTGCTTTTTTCTTGGTGATCATACCCATTGCAGATATTGCAGATACGGGCGAAATACCGCTAAGTATTTCGTCCAGCGCGCTAACGGTTCTGGCAGCTCGCTGCCTGGATAATAATAATAATGATACTACTACTACTACTAATAATAATAATAATAATAATAATAATAATAATAATAATAATAATCCTTTCTGCTTAAGGCACAAGGCCAGAAATGTGGGGAAGGGGGGGGTAGTCGATTGAATCGTCCCCAATACTCAACTGGTACTTAATTCATCGACCCCGGAAGGATGAAAGCAAAATCAACCCCAGCAGAATTTGAACTCCGAATGTAAAGATGGACGAAATACCGATAGCATTTCGCCCGGCGTGCTAACGTTTCTGCCTTAGTATTATTAATATCGGTTTGTAAAGACCGGTAGATTAATAGAATTGTCGGATATACGATATTCAGTTACCATAATTTACCTCCTGAGTTCGAATTCTGTAAAGTTAAGTTTGCCTTTTATTATTCCGGTGTTGATGAATTAACGATAGCGACAAAATGTATGGTCGACGTTATCGAATATACCAGGCTCGCCAAAATTAGCAGCCATGTTAGAAATCAAAAGCATTGATTCGTATTATCGCAAACCACATAGTAAAAACATAAGAATGTGGGCTAATATTAATTAACGTGACCATTATACCACACATGACCTCTAACTGTATAAGAATTTTTAGCATAGGTACAAGGCAATAGTTTTGTAGGAAAGAACACTCGCTTATATTGGTCCCAGCACTAGACGGAAAAGGTGAAGTTGGAGCTTGGCGGGATTTGAACTCAGAAACTAAAGGGACCTAACTGTACATTGCAAAGTATTTTGGACGCCATTCTAGCTATTTACGCGGTGAAATTAAGATATAACTTTGTATATCAGTGTTATCTGAGAACATATCGAGGAAACATTCGTTCAAAATATTCATATGGCATATCGAGAGAAATGAATGGAGAGACATGAATAGGGGAATATGGTGAAATTCAGACGACCGAAAATGTATCTAGAACATTCTGAATGAATGAAAATTAGATAAAATATAAAATAAATAAAAACAGTAAAATAAAACTAAAGCATAACTGGCTTATGATCATAACTGGCTCAACCCATGTGTGTGAGTGTTTGTATATATATATATATATATATATATATATATATATCGAGAGCAATATCACGATATATTTCAAAATTATATCTCATTCCCCCCATCGTGTTCGAGGTTAACTACCGGAAACACCCAGCATCGTTTCCGGTTATTTGGATAAAGTAAACAAATTACTATGAAACATATACTCGCGCGCACACATGCACACACACACACACACACACACATTTGCATACGTTAGACAAGCAAACATAGGCAGCCTTATTCACATGGGGAGTTGGTTTTATTTTTCTTCGCGAAAATTTCTTCACACAAACATTAAGTTTTTCAACTTCCAGAAACACAAAATACACAGAAGCGAGCAAACATGCATGCACTAACTAAATGTTTACTGCCACAAATATATACAAAGGTAAAAACAAATAACCTAGAAGTGACACATTATAACTAACTGCTTGGGACAAAAATAGACCTGAAAATATGCGCCAAGGATTTTTCCCTCTACTAATAGACAAATCACAGATTAATGATTTCTCTATTAGGTACGATGCCTGAAATTTTGAAAGGAGGGTCTACGTGGATATCATTGAGTCCACTACTTTGCTGGTACTTTATTTTATCGGCCCCGAAAAGATTAAATTCAGGATTGACATTGATGGGATTTGAACTCAGAACATAGACAGCCGGAAGACATTCAGCAAGGCTTTTAAGATTAAAAAATTATAACATCTCACAACCTTAAATGCATACAAGAATATGACAATGGTAATTTTCATTCACTTCTTGCACAACCTCCTCCCAGATTTATTCTTCCGGTGTTTTAAGATAATAATAACGACCATCACCTTTTCTGAACAACTCCTGCTATGCATACATCGCTTCCATCAGTGAAGTTTGCGCGACCAGAAAGGAAGCTTTCTCTGTGGTCGATCTATTGAGTCCCAGAAGTCGCATCCAAATCTCCCTCAAATCAGATCTTACTGCCTTAAAAGGTAGTCTCGATTGCCCATATATTTGAAAACAAACATGAAACTTTCTCAGTTGGAGTGCCTTTTATAATAGGTATTTGCTCAATCAGGGATGACCTAGAGGTTAAACAGCATATGTTCTCTATCGTCTCATCTTCTTAAGGGACAATCTGGTAACATTTAATGATACATACATATAAATGCGTTATCTTTCTAAGACAAACAACTGAACACTTGAGAAACGAATTTCGTATCAGAATCTCATGAACACTATGAGATCTCAAACCATAAAACATTCTCTAGGAAGTAATTACACGTACCTTATAAACAGTAGCATATTCGAAAGAATTAGGGATTGGCGGAACTCAGTGGTGCGCCACGGAAAATACCTTATTGTATTTATTCCCGTCTTTTACGTGCTGAGTTGGAACCCCGCTGTAGTCAACCTTGCTTTTCATACGCCACGAATCGCTAAGGTTTAATACCAGTTTACGCACTGGGCTTGATTTAATCAACTAATCTTCAACAAAATTGCTGGTCTTGTGCCTCAAACAAAAAAATCACCAGCTATTTCAGCTTAACAATGCTCTCACTCCTCAGATATACTGATAATAGCAAGCTAAGCCAACGAGAAGCTACACTTGAACATTAGAACTGCTTAAAATAAACAGCCAAAGGACTCAGATCACTCAATGACATCTTAGATAAAAGTCTTAGTGTAAAGCTGACAGGATAAGCATAGTAAGAATGATTTTCCACATAGGTCATCTCGATCTGAGACGTCTTATGATTAAACCATATCAGTAATATATAGGCACAAGATACACGAACGCGCACAAACACTCACACACATGCTAACATATTTACACAGGACACAAGTAGTACCGGTATTCGCATACATAAATACTTACGTATGTAAAACCTAAAAATATCTTCTCAGCACAAAGTATTTCGGCACACAGTCCATCCGGTAGGCTTCCACACCGTTTTCGGTTAATCTATTGCATTCCAAAGGCATGGGTCGACCCAAGTCTACAGTAAAAGATAGTTTTTGCAAGTATATAGCAAATACATCGGCAGTACGAGACCATTGCTATCAACTTCATAAGATACTGGAGCAAATAATTAACAATCCATAGAACAGAATTGGTTTCAGTACTCCTTCAATTCGTAACATTAACCATTGCGTGTGTTTGTATATGTGTGTGTATATATATATATATATATATATATAGATAGATAGATAGATAGATAGATAGATAGATAGATAGATAGATAGATGTGTGTGAGAGAATTTGCTTATGGTGGTAAATGTGTATGTGATTCTATAATTTATATCTTATAACTAACTCTCAGAGAGATATTGTGTAACCATTTATCAAAATCCGAGCATGTAACCCATCAAGAAGACTACATATGTATATATATATACATACATACATACATACATACATACATACATACATACACGCAAGTATATGTGTGTATATATGTGTCTGCACGTACGTGTGTGTACAACGTATATACACACTCTCTCCCCTTCTCTCTTACATATCCGTTTATTGCGTACTTACGTACTATATGTGTCTGTATGTGCTTCTATGTGTTGAGCGTGGCTACATGCGTTCATGTGGAGTTTATGGTTTATGTTTATGAATACGAACGAATAAGTGTTCGTGCGAAATTACTTCGGTGGTGAAGTCAAAGGAAATTTTTAGTAGATTAAATTAAAGATGACATTTTGCTTTGCCAGTTTGCAACGGAGTAAAGGAGAGACGCCATGTTACGATGTTATCAGGCGTCCAGACTATAATCTGATAGGGTCATTAAGATATATCAGTGATTTCTATGATATCTCTTCTTTATAGAGCTTGCCAGTTAAGTACGATACATGGATTCATGTATAATATTGCGTCTGTAGACACACATATATAAAAATACACACATGTACAAAAATATACGTGCATGTGTGTTTTTGTATACATCTGTACACACGCACGCACACACACTGATATGCACACACACATATATGTATATGTATATCTACCTATCTATATATATATGTATATACAAATGCATATATATATATATATATATATATATATATATATATATATATATATATATATATATATATATATATAAAAAAGTTTCTATTTCATTATTAACATATTCATAAATTCCATCCATGGATTACTACTACTACTACTAGTACTACTACTACTACTACATATCTATCTATCTATCTATCTATCTATCTATCTATCTATCTAGCTATCTATCTATCTATATATATATATATATATATACACACACACACACAAGGGTGTGCTGAAAATTTCCTGGCTTTAAGTGTGTCGTGAAAGGCCTTGCTGGAGACTTAAGATTCCAAGTTCTTTTACAGGGCTTACAAAAACTGAAGGACCACTGCAATAAGTGTGTGAATCTGAGAGAGAAATGTGTTGAATAAAATCAACGTATACACGTATACACACATACACACACACGTATATACACGTACACACACACACACACACACACACACACACACTGTTATTTCTGATGAATATTAATAAAAATATACATAAAATTACCACACAGATCCTTTGGCCCCGATTTATATGAGGAGACAAGAATGGCATCAATCCAGTCTTGAGGCACTTTCTCACTTCTCCAACAGTGACAAATTAAAATATTTAAGAGTTCCATCATTTTGTCACCCCCATATTTCAAGACTTCTGCACAGATTCCATCAGATCCTGGAGACTTGTTGTTATTCAGCTTATTCATAGCTAAATAAATGTCATTTAGAGTTGGTTCAAATGCCATCTCTTCTATAACTGGAAGTTGTTCAATTTTTTCTATCGTCCTCATATTAACGGATGATGGTCTATTCAAAAGTGCAGAGAAATGTTCTACCCAACGCTTATGAATAGAAGCGATGTCAGTCAGAAGAAAACATCCATCTTCTGTTCTCACTGGAGCTATTGAAGAAGATGTTGGACCATATACCTCCCTAACATAAGAATACAAACAACTGGCATCATTTCTATCAGCTGCTTCTTGTGCCCCTTTTGCCCTATCATTCCACCATTCCTGTTTAATTTTCCTTAGAGCAGTTTGCACCCTCCTTTTCAGCTTTCTGTAAGTTTCATTTGAGTTTGGATTCAATGACTGAGAGAGCAGTGTATTGCCTAAGTTTTGTTTTTCTAAAAGTAGATCATGAATTTCTGCTGATCTATCTGAGAACCAATCTCTGGATTTATGAGATTTAAATCCCACTGACGAACTTGCAGCCTGAAATACTTTTGTTTTGAAATCTTCCCATAAATTGTTTGGGTCAAGATTAATACTTTCTATAGCGTCGTGGAATCTTTGCAAGTTGTTTGATAATTTAAAGTTTGCAACATTTAACTTTTTGGGTATCTTAGGACCAGACTGTCGGTTTTTAGGTCTTATCGAAAAATCTATTTTGCCACGCAGTAGATGATGGTCAGTCCAGCTCTCTGCCCCTCTCATGACCCGAACGCTAGAAACGTCTTTCATATCACATTTCCTAATCAAAATATAATCTATGAGATGCCAGTGCTTAGATCTTGGGTGCATCCAGGTGGCTTTATATTTATTTTTCTGCTTAAACAGAGTGTTGGTGACAACCAGATCATTCTCAGTACAAAACGTCAAAAAAGCTACTCCATTTCTATTGCATTTTCCAATCCCATGTCGACCTAAAACAGGCTATGAAACATAGTCCCTTCCAACTCTTGCATTGAAATCTCCCAAAATGACCAGCTTGTCAGAAATTGGTACTTTCCTCAATAATCTTGCTAGATTGTCATAAAACTGTCCCACAGTTTCATCAGAATGGGACATTGTTGGTGCATAAATACTGACAACGGTAAGAAACCTACCTTTTGTCAGTTTGATACGGCATTACATGATCCGGTCAGATATACCACTTGGAACCTCTGCAATGGAGGACACTAATGTATTCTTGAGAGCAAACCCAACACCAGATTCTCTACGCTGACCCTTAGGTAGGCCTTTCCAGAAGATAGTATATCCATAAGCAGATTCCATTACTTGACCCTCACCAGAGAGACGAGTTTCAGAGAGCGCAACTATATCAAGGGAATATTTCTTTAGCTCACATGCAATAAGTGCAGTACGCCTTTCTGGCCTCTTCGTGAAATTATCATCAAGAAGTGTGCGCACATTCCAACAGCCGAAATTCAAACGATGTTTATTTTTACTTTTTCTTGAGGACTGTTTGACCACAGTGGCAGGATGACGACCGGGTCCAGCCCGTGATACACTGGGACACCTGCCGGGCCAGACCTGTTCCCCTGATGTTCCCAAGCCTTTTTTGCCATTTACTGAATTTGTTTCAGACATTTTAAAATAAGTTACAGGTGCATTTTTAGGTTTCTGCCAACCAACCAATTGAATGATTTTACTAAGATTTGGAGTACAGGAAGTACCTGTGCAGATGAATAATTTTTAGTGGGTGTAGCTTGCACTGCACTACCCCCACTTATTAGCCCAAGAAGACTTTCACCGGTGTGACAAGAGAATTGACAAAACCAGGAATTTCCAAGGCCTCAGGTTTCATTTCGGAGATTTCCGTCTCTTAGGTAGATTACCAACCAAGGTTAAAGAGCTTCTACCTGCCCATGAGGTAAGCCGTCCCATTCCAGACACCTAACCGACACTCAGACACTCTGTAAAGTGATCAAATATCACTCCGGTGACCGATGTGGAGCAGCTCATCAAAAAAATAAATAAATAAATAAATAAATAATTAAAAAAATATATATATAAATAAAATATAAAAGATAAAAAATAGTATATATAAAATTAAAATTATTCATATATACATATTTACAGACATTCACACATATATACACACCCATACATATATATATATACATATTTACGGACATCTTGTTGGATGGTCGTTGACTGTTCAGGAGTTCATCCGCCCTTTGACAAGTCTTATTTTTCGTCCTGCAGGGTGTCCAACAACACCTTCCTCACCAAGCAAGCCTGGTGGGGGTTGCCAGTTTAGTCGCCGACGACCCGACCATGCAACAGGTTGTACTGGATTACATGTTACCAGTAGCACTGAAGAGCGACCTGACATAATTGTATGCTGACGATTGCGATCTGGTTAGTCATTCTGAATCGGGTCTGCAATCCCTTGTATCTGCATTTGATGCAGCTTGTGATGATTTTGGCCTGACCATCAATCTGAAAAAAAACAGTTGTAATGTATCAACCTGCGTATGGTGTTGTTTGTAACCCCCCTAAAATTTTTGTTAAGGGAAAGTTACTTGAGGTTGTCAATTCATTTGTCTACCTGGGAAGCTCTGTTCAAGATGATGGAAATCTTGATACGGAAATACACCTGCGAATTCAAAGGGCAGCAAAAGCATTTGGTGGCTTGGAGTCACGTGTCTGGCGCCAGCGACATATAAATAACAATACAAAGCTGGCTCTTTACAAATCATTTGTCTTAACATCCCTATTGTATTCCTGTGAAACTTGGACCTGTTATGAAAGGCATTTTAAAATGTTAGAAGAGTTCCACCAAAAATGCCTTCGTCATATTTTAAGAATTAAATGGAATTCTTTTACTCCAAACACAGATATCCTTGCATCTGCAGGCATCCCCTCAATTAAAGCCATGATTTTGAGGAACCAATTGAGATGGTGTGGCCATATTGTTCGAATGGCAGATGAACGCATGCCGAAACAGTTGTTTTATGGTGAGCTTGCAGAAGGGAAACGTTATCGGCATAAACCTAAAAAAAGGTTTAAGGGTGGCATAAGGACTGCTATGAAGTCAATTGGAATGGCTCCAAAAGATATAGAAGTCCTCGCTTCAGATCGAGTTGGATGGCGAACAAGGGTGTGGAGTGGAGTGAAAGCATTTGAAGAGGCCAGGATGATGCAAGCAGGGCTCAAGAGATATTCAAGGAAAAATGTAAAGACTGAGAAGGTGAATGACAAGGACCTTTTTGTGTGCACAGTCTGTGACAGACCATGTCTGTCCTTGGCTGGCCTCAAATCTCACCTGCGAACCCATGGAAAACAAACCTCATCGAGCTATTCTGATTATATGTCTGTACACACGTTTGAATGTGGTGTGTGCCAGAGGGTTTGCAAATCCAATGGGGGTCTTAAAAGACATGTTAGGATCCACAATGAGCAGAACTTACTTGCAGGTATTGGTAGTGCAAATCAGAGGTGCAATCTGTGTGGGTGTTTTTTCAAAACACTGTCTGGTTTAAAAAGCCACATCAGACGCCATGAAAGGGCTAAGGTGTAGGTGCAGGAGGTGGTCAAACTCTGTTTAAGGAGTAGACAACCACCATATATATATATATATATATATATATATATATATATATATATACACAAACACACATATGTAAATAGTCAATAGTTCTGGCGTATCAAGGGTAATTTGGGTAATTTGATGAGCTAGAAATAACAGCTAAATAGTACCACCATTTTGGGAAAGAGAAAATATATATTAAATAATGTACGTACATTATATATGAAATGATAACTTCGGATAACAAGTGGCACAATTTTGGTACTAGATATCGATTCTGCTTGCTTGATATCACCCTGGGCGAAATAAAAACATCACCAACTTGAAATACTTTTTCCAAGTTGAAATATTGCTACATTTTCTTCTTCGATTGTGTTTTCTGTACATCCTATGTCACCAAACTTTCCTGATCTCATTTGCTATTCTATCTATGATTAAGTTTTCATTTCGTATTTGAGGTTACTTTGTTTCATTTACTCTGTGAATTATGAAAATGCAATCATTCTGACTAAGAACTCTCATCATGTCTTGCAGGAACTCTGTGTCCAGATGATTATTCGCTTGTTTCTTACTGTATTCAGCATTTGTGTTCTGCAGTGAACTTTATGAGTCCACCAATATATTTTGAGTACAGTAATAGCATGTAACTCCTTTCATTTATTCCATTTGCGAAATTTTTAGCTGTGCAAGAGAAATGGAGTGATATATTTGTTGGAGCATTAAATCTATGTTGCACATCAATAAATAGATTCCCATTTATGCACTTGGCCTGAAAATTTGGAGCCGGGGATAGTCGATTGCATCACTCCAAATACGTCAACAGTACTTCAATCTTTTCGATAAATGGAAGTCAAATTTGGCGTACATAGTATTCAAACTCAGGACATAAAGGATCGTAACTAAGTAATCACAAAACATTTTTCACGACGTTTTAACAACTAAGTCAACCTACCGCACGCGCATTCAGTGATCATCATTGTTTCCAGTACAAGTTCAATATTTGCAATTTTGAGAGGACGAGTGTGAGTGGACACTTGGCTAATACATTATTTTATGGACCTAGAGAAGGTGACGTTGAATTAAAAAGAGTCAAACGACAGAAGAAACTCTGCAAGACATTTTGTTTGGATCTCTAATAATTCTGCCAATCGGATCTCTCTAGCTTATTCGTTAACCAATCGCTAATTCAAATGTAAAATTTATCCATTCAACAGACAAACCAATAAGACAGCCTCTATGTGTGATGATTCGGAATGGGAGGTACAGCAACAAAATTTGCTTCAAACAACAGCCTACTATCTAAAAAGAAAATAAAGACCAGATTGAATTTGGCAGTTCTGTTTACACTGAATCTGATAAAAGTATGGGATGGTCATTGCTGTAATGTATTTGGTCATAATCTTTTTGGATTAAGGCGATATTGGGTTAAATTACGACCCAAACAATAACTAAAAGAACAATCAATAAAGTGTTAATTGAAACGAAGTCCAAAAGAAACTACTGTTGTTGTGCATCATGAAAACAACAATTAATTAAATATTTAACGTAGAATAATTTTATGTGGAGTGTGGATAGGGTAATGCCGACGTTTTGAGTAGAGCAACCTTTCCTGCCGAGACAATAAAAGTGATATTTCTTGATAATATATTAAAAACACAAAAGTAGCAATTAATAAAAAAATGATAAACCAAAACAGAAAAGAAAACAATGAAACCTCTCGTGTTCCCATTTGCCTAAGTATAAAAAGAGGTACGGGTAGATATAAAACATGTGTTTATTATTAAGGAGTGTACATTAAACGAACGCCTGATGAAATTTTAACGGCCCTAAGAATTTCAACGAGACCCTTTTTTGTTTTGTTTTGTTTGTTTTTCTTCTTTTTAAGCAAGATTCCAACCTCTGAAGTCTTAGATCTCTACTCGCTTATTGCCTTTTTTATGTGAAGCGGAACAATTCTTACTACCAACTCTCATTATTGAAAGCATCTTACCAATAAATACTCTATCATATAAAAACATATATATATATTTAAAGAAAAATAAAGTATAAAAAGAAATAAAATCAAGAAAAAATAAAAACAATAAAAAAACACAGCTTCTACCATGTTCTATGAAATCTCTTTCCAGCACATATCCGAGCATGTTGCTATAAAGCTAGTAATAGTTTTTAGGGATTATTACTGATATTGAGCACCTGTGTTAAACTCTTCTGGCAATTAGTGTTTCGTTGCTCCTTGTCAGACAGTGTAGGAAGGTCAACAATTTGTACTTCCCAAGCATGCTTTTGTATAATTTATGATGTTATCTATGACTGACGGATAAAAAGTGAACCCTCGCGCGAATGTCTTTTGTTTTCTTTTGTTTTCTTATGCTGTTCTTCACTTCCGAACACCCATTTTTTCCATTTAGATATAGTTACAACACTAAAAATTTAGCTTAAATCTTTTGTCGTCGAGCACTCTCAGAAAACTTGGGCTCATGTTTACATGAATTAAGATTCACTGTGTAGAATATATGAATGTCTATTACGTGTATACTGCCGTCATCCAAGAAAACACAGTAAGTCAACTTCCTGTGTTTTGTTGGAGAATGGTATTTTGAATTCTTTGGACCATACCTTATACATACTAGAGATATGATCTGGAAAAATGTTCAACTATTCATTGTACAACAACCTGTGACACACAATAAGATGAACAAATTAGGATATAATTTTTACAGTTTTCTTTTTGCAATTGTCTGTTTCGTGTTTCTTGACTGTTTTGTCACAGGCTGGCGGTATATGTGTGTGTGCGCGCATGTGTGTATCTGCATATATGTATATATATATGCATATATGTATATATATATATATATATAAATGCATATATGTATATATATATATATATATATATATATATATATATATATATATATATATATTCATTTATATATGTATATAGATTTATATATATAAACGTCTGTATTTATATATATATATATTTGGCAGGAATGGCAACAAAACAAAGAGACCTCGATATTATGTGTGTGTGCGCGCATGTGTGTATATGCATATATGTATATATATATATGCATATATGTATATATATATATATAAATGCATATATGTATATATATATATATATATATATATATATATATATATATATATATATATATATATATATATATATATATATATTCATTTATATATGTATATAGATTTATATATATAAACGTCTGTATTTATATATATATATATTTGGCAGGAATGGCAACAAAACAAAGAAAGAGACCTCGATATTATGCAAATAGAGGAATGTATCCGTAAAGATATGTGATACTTATTTAGTAGCCATGATAAAACTCGGAGTTTTATCATGGCTACTGAATAAGTGTCACATAACTTTACGGATATATATATATATATATATATATATATATATATATATATATATATATATATATATATATGTGTGTGTGTGTGTGTGTGTGTGTGTGTGTGTGTGTGTGTGTGTGTGTGTGTAAATATGTGTATATATGTGTGTTTATATATGTATTTATATATATACGTGCGCATATAATGTGTATAGATGCATGCACACGAAAGCACACAAACACGCACACATTTAATGGAACATACTCCTCACAGAAAATGCGTGGCATAGTGTCCATGTTAGACATCATTATAGTAATAATAATATTTATAATAATATTAATAATAATAATAACAACAATAATAATGATAATAATAATAATACATCCTACGCAAAATACTTTCAATACAGTAACCATAGGAGTATCACAGCAAACCACAGCACATACCCAAGGCACACAGAGCTGCGCTCGGTAGTGAAGTGAAAGCACGTTATAAAAAAAAAAACTACTGAATAATAATAATAATAATAATAACAACAACAACAACAATAATAATAATAACAATTATAATAATAATACACTGGAAGCTATGCCAACACTATGGAATAATAACAGAAAAAAGATGGTATAAACACACGCCAGAAAAGGTCACAGAAAACGAGAAAGCAACCATACTCTGGGATATGCCAATACATACAGATAGAGAAATTAAGGCAAATAGACCAGATATAGTTGTCAAAGATCATGAAGAAAAAAATGCTTTCTAATTGATGTATCAATACCAGCAGATGACAACGTTTCTCGAAAAGAAATGGAAACACTTTCAAAATACAAAGACCTGGAAATAGAGATAACTCGAATGTGGAGTCTAAAAACAGAAACCATTCCTATCATAGTAGGTGCCTTAGGTATAATAAAAAAATATTCAGACAAATACATAACAAAAACACCAGGACTTACAAATATATATAACATACAGAAAATTGCACTACTGGGTACTGCACACATTCTACGCAAAACACTTTCAATACAGTAAACATAAGAGCACCACAGCAAACCACAGCACATACCCAAGGCGCACAGAGCTGCGCTCGGTAGTGAAGTGAAAGCACGTTATAAAAATAAAACTACTGAATAATAATAATAATAATAATAATAATAATAATAATAATAATAATAATAATAATAATAAAAACAACAACAAAAACTATGATTATTATTATTATTATTATTATTATTATTATTATTATTAATCGTTAGCACACTGGACGAAATGCTTAGTGGTATTTCGCCTGTCGCTACGTTCTGAATTCAAATTCCGCGGAGGTCGACTTCGCCTTTCATCCTTTCGTAGGCCTTGTGCCTATAGTAGTAAGGATTATTATTATCATTGTTCGCTAGCACACTGGACGAAATGCTTACCAGTTACTTATTGGGGTCGATGTAATCGACTAGTCCCCTCCCCACAAATTTCAGGCTTTGTGCCTTTAATAGAAAGGATTGTTATTATTATTGGGAGAGCAGCGCATGCCATCAAAGTGACACTGAGGTACAATTTTATACGAAGCCCAATATGCCCATCATGACTACCTGTCCGATAAGGGTACACCAGGCACATGTATTACAGCCACATGTTCGCGACATGGTGATCTTATATCAAGATAAACAGCACATGACCTTGCAGATGGGGCCTAGTTAGAATTTTCTTCAGGTTGAGTAGCTCAACTTACACATTTAGGAAAGAAGATAATCAGTTCAATCAGCCTGGTTACAAGGCTGGTTCATGATTTTAGAATAGGAAACCTGAGGTTGTCCTCTGAGGAATGCAAATTGTTAACGTATAGCGGTGCAACTGCATACAGCAAGTTTTGTTATTCTGAGATATAAAGGGTCTGTAAATGTAAATATATCTATAGATATATACATCCTTATATGTTCGTTTCAAATTTTGGCACAAGACCAGCAACATCGGAGATAGGAGCTAGTGGATTATATCGACTCCACTGTTCAACTGGTACTTATTTTATCGACCCCGAAAGGATGAAAGGCAAAGTCGATTCCGGTGGAATTTGAACTCAGAACGTACAGTCGGAAGAAATGCCGCTAAGCAATTTTTCCTGCTCATCATTCTACCTTATATATATATATATATATATATATATATATATATATATATATATATGTATATATGTTAAAACATATCCGTATCGTTGACAGAATATATTTATCTTTAGAATCAAATAATGAAATTCAGTATATCTTTCACCACGCAGCCATCATATGACATAATCTGCTACGTGTATGTAAACATATTTAGTCTTGCTGCGAAGATTATTTTAGGTTAAAAGCCAAGTTAATAACGAAGCACGTCACCAGGAAGCAGATTAGGGAGATTTCGAGTTTCACTAGAGAATCTCAATAAACCAATGATATATTAACGTATAAAGTAACTTGTGCGACGTACCACCCCCAGATATCTGTATGTTACAAAGATATGTCTCATGCAGCTGAACACAGCATCTTCTTGTGCCAACTGCAGTGTAGTTAATTACACTCTGCGCATCATTGACTTTAGTGTACTGAAAGATCTTGTCCGTTCTGTAGGAAACAGACTTACATGCGTCAAGAATCGTGCCATTTAAGTCAGCGTACATTTCATTGACTCTATGTTAATTACAGTTGGTAGTCGTGTTCTAAGTCAAGAAAAAAAAAAACTAACAAAAAAAAAAGAAGAATCGAGAAGGAGAAAGTCTACACGGTCGTACAATCTTTCAGAAACAGCACCCAAATGTTCTGTCTTAAAGAGAAGGCAGAACACATTGGGCAATATAATATAATATAATATAATTTATGTAATATAATATAATGAAATATAATATAATATAATATAATTTAAATGATATAATTCATATGATATATAATATAATATAATATAATTTATATAATATATAATATCTGTAATAATAAATGGCAAAACGAATTTGTGTGTCAGTGTGTCACAATTTGACCCACTGTCTCACTATTCAATGCCACTTCTACTCCTCTTGCTGGATGAGAGTAAGAGTAGGCATAGAGACAGTGAAGGCGGTAGTTTATTGACAGTTGGGATGGTAATGGGGTGATAGTAATAGTGTGAGCTGTAGTTGTGATAGAGGCAGAGGCGACGATGGTGGTGGTACCTGAGGCGGTCAAGCATGATGGTTATAGTAAGGGATGTGAAAGACAGTGGTGATGGTGGTGGAGTAGAAGGCGGCGAAATCGAAGGTGTTGATGGTGGTGGCGTCGAAAGTCAGAATGGTGTGTGTATGGCAGTTGTGGTAACGATGGTGGGTGTACTGGTGATGGTGATGGCTGAAAACAATCAACAGAAAGAGAGAGAGAGAGAGAGAGAGAGAGAGAGAGAGAGAGAGAAGTTAAACAGAAAAAAAATTGTACTGACCCCCGAATGGGAAGACAAAAAATGTTTATCATGAAGCTTTGCAATAAGTTCCGAGTCGACATATATCATTGTTTTGACGAAAATTGTTCATTCCTTGAAAAATATTGGTCAAGTTTAAATTTAATATGTACTCAATGCATGAAGTGTCATCATTGGGCCCAAGGCCCAATGAAGAGCCCTCCGCAGGGCACCTATCGGGCGGCTTTTAAGCTAGTAATATAATATAATTTATATAATATAATATGATTTATATAATATATATAATATATTATAATTTATATAATATGTAATAAATAATATATTATAATTTATATAATATATAATATATTATAATATAATATAACTTATATATTTTATAATATAATGTATATAATATATAATATAATGATATTTCGTCTGTCTTTACGTTCTGATTTCAAATTCCACCGAGGTCGATTTTGCCTTTCATCATTTCGGGGTCGATAAATTAGTACCATTTGCGTTCTGGGATCGATCTAATCGACTAGCCCCCTCCCCAAAAATTTCGAGCCTTGTGCCCAGAGTAGAAAAGAATATATAATATAATATGATATAATTTATATGATATATAATATAATATAATATAATATAATATTTTGTCTGAAAAGAAGGTGGATAAACTAGGGCTAAATCAGAAAAAAAAACCTGTTTAACAGAAATTTAATCTAGTCAGCATCCATACAAATGAATTCTTCAACTGCAACCGATGTCACCACTACCACCCGACATCGCCTCTGTCGCCACCACCACCACCGCTGACATCGCCTCCGTTGCTACCACCACAGCATATGAACTAACTCGTTAATTTATAACATACACTTTTTATCAAGATGCCAAGTGTAGTTGGATGTGTTATCGTCGTCGTCGTCGTCATAGTAGTAGTAGCGGTAGGAGGAGGAGGAGGAGGGAATAGGAGGAGGAGGGAATAGGAGGAGGAAGAGAGGGAATAGGAGGAGGAGGAGAGGGAATAGAAGGATGAGGAGAGGGAATAGGAGGAGGAGGAGAGGGAATAGGAGGAGGAGGGGAGGAGGAAGAGTAGTAGTAGGAGGAGGAGGAGGAGGAGGAGTAACAGGAGGAGGAGGAGTAACACGAGGGGGAGTAGCAGGAGGAATTTGGTAGTGGTGGTGATGGTGTTTCATGCTCATGTTCAAGAATTTGTAATATAGCAATCATTTGCAAACTTTCGCAGTAGTTGAGGAATGAAGCCATGATTTGAGTATCATTCTTTTTAACCACTCATCTACCAGGAAATTTCAATGAAGGTTAGTTTGCCCAAACTTAAGACATCAAGATGAAAACAAGTACAAAAGTAAGAGAAGACAATATGTGTGTGTGTGCGTATATATATTTATTTATTTATTTATGTGTTTCAGCCAAGTGGCTGAGGTCATGCTGGTGCACCATATATATATATATATAGAGAGAGAGAGAGAGAGAGAGAGAAGCACTTATGCGGATAAACTAATTAGACACATTAAATATTTTAAATATGTTTATTTCTTTATTTGCTGCAGGGTTTAAATATAAGGGCGGGGGACAAACAAGGACAGACAAAGGGATTAAGCCAATTAGATCTACCCCAGTGCGTAACTGGTACTTATTTAATCGACCACGAAAAGTCGACCTCGGCGGAATTTGAACTCAGAACGTAACAGTAGACGAAATACCGCTAAGCATTTTGCCCGGCGTGCTAACGATTCTGCCAGCTCAACGTAACATCAAACACATCATATGTATAAATGTATACTAAATGTATACAGGTAATATGAGAAGAAGCAAAAGATGGAAACTTTCAGATGATATATTTTTATGTATAGATAAGATGGATATTTATATTAATAGGTCAAACTCACAGAGTTCAAAGGTTTCACCTTTGAACTTCTTTGCATTAAGATATGAAACCTAAGATCTTCTCCACTCTGACAATGGAGGCTTGTCTTATCCAATGTTAATTGCATCTATATAGCAGCATATTGTAATGAACTAAACTAACAATATTATGATGGATAGCCGAGCCTCTAGAAACAGCTGTTGGACTTATGACAGCTTTCTTCCACCCCTTTGATTTTCTCTGTCGTTTGTACTCTGTGTAAGTTGGTCATATTAATATAAATATCTAGGAATGACTGTGTGGTAAGTAGCTTGCTTACGAACCACATTGTTCTGGGTTCAGTCCCACTGCATGGCACCTTGGGCAAGTGTCTTCTACTATATCCTCGGTCTAACCAAAGCCTTGTGAGTGGATTTAGTAGACGGAAACTGAAAGAAGCTCGTCGTATATATATATATATATATATATATATATATATATATATATATATATATATATATGTATATGTTTGTGCGTCTGTGTTTGTCCCCTCACCATCGCTTGACAACCGATGTTGGTGTGTTCACGTCCCAGTAACTTAGTGGCTCGGCAGAATAGACCGATAGAATAAATACTAGGCTTACAAAGAATATGTGCTGGAGTCAATTTGTTCGACTAAAAGCGGTGCTCTAGCATGGCCGCAGTCAAAAGACTGAAAAAACAAATAATAATAATGTATTTACGTATAAAAATTCATCACCTGAAAGTTTCCACCTTTTGCATTCTCTCGTTTTGCATTTATACATATATAAATATCTTGTATTTGATGTATTTAACATGTTTAATGTTTGATGTGTCTAGTTTGTTTATCAGCATAATTGACTCTATAACCGCTCGAATTGATCCCTTTTACAGATTTTTTTTACCTTGTGGAACGATCCCCTATAAAGACTTCGGAATCAAAATTTGAATCTTTTGAGCAATACAAAGTGTTTTCTGTACAGAGAATCACTGGATCTTATCTGTGTAAGAAGCTTGCTTCCTATCTCCTGGGTTCAGTCCCACTGTGTGGAAACTTGGGCAATTGTCTTCTACTATAGCCTCGGGCCGACCAAAGCCTTGTAAGCCAATTTGGTAGATGGAAACTAAAAGAAGCCCGACGTATATATATATATATATATATATATATATACACACACACACACACATATATATAATATAATATATATATATATATATATATACTCAAGAATCACCATGTATAAGCGTGGTTGTGTGCTAAGAAGCCTGCTTCCAAACCAGATAGTTCTGGGTTCAGTCTCACTGCGTGACATCTTCGGCAAGTGTCTTCTACTATAGCCTTGTAAAGAGGATCTGTTAGACGGAAACTGAAAGAAGCCCGTCTTTATATATGTATATACTTATGCGTGTGTGTCTTTGTGTCTGTGGTTGTCTCCAACACAAACACACCAACATTTGACAACCGATGTTGGTGTGTTTACGTCCTCGTAACATAGCGGTTCATCGAAAGAGACGATAGAATAAGTACTAGGCGTACAAAGAATAAATCCTGGGGTCGATTTCTTTCATTAAAAAACCCTTTAATGCGGTGCTCTAGCATGACCGCAGTCAAATGACCGAAACAAGTAGAAGAATAAAAGAATACATATTCACGTGATCAGCCTGTAACCGCACTCCTTACTCTACACACACATACAAACGCGCTCATACAAACGCACTCATATACACAGACACTTATACATGCACAAACGCATATTCATGTATAGATGTTTGGCGAAGATATTTTGCAGTATTTTGTTACGTGCTTTATATTACGAAATCAAATTGTGCTCGCGACTACTTTGTCTCACCCCACCACATTTCCGAGGTCAATATAACTGAAAAATTTTACTTGAAAGCATTGACACTCTAGAAAATGCTTTATTGAAACCTCCCAAAAGCTATACAGCTAACCTTTAAATTCCTCGTTTCTTCCTGGTTGTAATTTTGGTTATAAAATATATGTATATCTGTGCGACCTAACGTAACAGGGATAAGTTTTACTACCATACTCCTGATACTTTTCAGTCATTCATGCTGCTCCACTTTTTAAAAATATTTCTGTTATTGCTTGCTCTTAAAAATTATTTAATTTTACGTACAATTGATTTCTCAATGTTCTAATGTCACGTTGGTCTTTGCATCTATATTCGTTTTGCAGTTTACACTGAGAAAATATTCCACAGAGTAACAGAACTATTATTTTCAATAGCAATTCATGATTGGTTTTGTTTCCATTTTTCTTCTGTTTTTATCCATATGTTTTACGAATTTCCCAGTCTTATATTTTCTCTACCCTGTTATTCTTTCCATTTGTATTCTATTAATACTTCTCTGCTATATCACAAATGTCTAGTGATTAACAGTTTCGTTTTCCTTATCCCATATCTTACCCTCCCATTTCTGCTTTAAAAAGCTTTTTCTAATTACTTATTCTACATCTTTCACTTATTTCTACCATATTTAGTATATCTTCAGTTTGCTTGACAAATTTCCTATGAAACATCTTTACACTGAACTATCATCGTCACTGGACTATCATCTCTTCGGTCCCATGAAAGAGGGTTTGAGAGGCAAACATTATTCCAGTGACGTGGATGTGAAAACTGTAATGAAGAAGAAGTGGCTCAAAGAACAATCAACAGAATTTTACAGGGCAGGGATACATGCTCTCAATTGAAGGTGGAACATTGCTATTGAGAGAAACGGTGACTATGTTGAGAAGAAGAGATGTGATACTCAGAGGACCAAGCTCCATTTGGATGCATGATACATGTTCATGTGTTGGTAATTATACCTGTCCTAAACAAAATGGCATTACATTTTGACTCACCCTCGTATGTTATTACCAAGCTACCGAGAGAGACATAGGTATAAAGAATTATGATATAGCATGAATGCCAAATAATGTCAAGACAGTCTAGAATCCAGAACAGAAATTCATGTAGACATTATGCATTCATTAATCGATTTATACTATTGCAATGCGTCTCAGCGTCTGACATGCCAACATGTCAAAACACACTACTCCACACGTTATCTATCATCACTTTCGATATTCTTTCCCTTTCCGAAGTGTATTTGTTCTACTTCTAAGGGGAAGAATGCCATATAGTCAACAATCCCTGTTAGAAGCTTTCATTTAAATAGCATAAGGACATTCATTACATTTTGCTATCCCTCATGGGAGACGCAATAGAGTACAGTTTGCATATCTGAGATGATGATGGTTCTGATGGTGATTATTAAAACCTTGTAGACTAAAACCAAATGTAAATCATTAAGCAGATCGGCAATTCGCCTTCACTAAAACGTCACAACCATCGCCTCACAGACACGCTGTTTCTCTTCTATGATTCTTCTACTACTTCTCACAGTGTTTGATCGTCTCTAGATTAACAAGCCTCATAAAATCTCGCTGCGTCATTGTTCTTATCCCTGCAAATCTCAGACCAAAGAAATCGCTTTGAAACTTCTTGTTCAATCACACTAGGATTCACTATTTTCCAACGTTTTATTTATAAAGTTCAAACTGAAAAGAAAATCGCTTCCTCCACCTACACCTCCTCCTCTTTTCCCTCCACTTCCTCTTCTCCTTCCCCTCCTTCCTCCTTCTCTTCCTCTTCGTCTTCCTCTTCCTTCTCTTCCTCTTCCCCTTCGTCCACCTCTTCGTCTTCCTACTTTTCTTACTCATCTTCCTCCTTCTGCTTCCTCCTCTGCTTCCACTTCTTCCTCCTCTTCTTCCTACTCTTCCTCCCATTCTTTTTCCTCCCTTTCTTCCTCCTCCCCTTCTTCTTCCTCCACTTCCTCTTCTCTTCCTCCTCCCCTTCTTTTCCTCCTCCACCTCTTCCTCTTCTTTCACTTCTTTTCCTCCTTTTCTTCCTCCACTTCCACTTCTCTTCGTCCACTTCCTACTCCCCTTCTCTTCCTCCTCCCCTTCTCTTCTTCCTCCCCTTCTCTTACTCCTCCGCTTCTCTTCCTCCTCCCCTTCTCCTCCTCCTCCTCCTCCTCCTCCTCCTCTTCCCGTTCCATATAATCATCATCATCATCATCATCATCATCATCATCATCATCATCATCATCATCATCATCATCATCTTTATCATCGACAATAACAACATGTTCAGAAGCTAAAGCTCATTGTTTTCTATTTTCGATTTATTATTTAGAAGTACCCCATCAATTTCTGTAAATGTAGCTTGCTTACCCACCACACGGTTCTGGGTTCATTCCCATTGCGTCGCACCATGGGCAAGTGTCTTCTACTATAGCCTCGGGCTGACCAAAGCCTTGTCAGTGGTTTTGGTAGATGGAAACTGAAAGAAGCCCGTCGTATATATGTATATATATATATATGTATGTGTGTGTATATGTTTGTGTGTCTGTGTTTGTCCCCCCAACATCGCTTGACAACCGATGGTGGCATGTTTACGTCCGCGTAACATAGCGGTTCGGCAAAAAGAACCCGATAGAATAAGTACTAGGCTTACAAAGAATAAGTCCTGCGGTCGATTCGCTGGACTAAAGTCGGTGCTCCAGCATGGCTGCACTCAAATGACTGAAACAAATAAAAGATATATATATATATATATATATATATATATATATATTACGGAGATGCACTTGCATAGCAAGTGACCTGATCTGAGATCGTGTGCTGGAACGAAAACAATTGCAGCGTGGAAGGTGTTTATAAGCCATTTAAAATAACACACAAAATCCGTTAGATTCACTTCAACATTTAAATTTAATTTGTCAAAATATTTTCGTCGCTTTGAGACCGCGACCTGTTCACTGACAAAATTCTGTGCTGCAGCACAGAATTTTGTCAGTGAACAGGTCGCGGTCTCAGTGAACAGGTCGCGGTCTCAAAGCGACGAAAATATTTTGACAAATTAAATTTAAATGTTGAAGTGAATCTAACGGATTTTGTGTGTTATTTTAAATGGCTTATAAACACCTTCCACGCTGCAATTGTTATATATATATATATATATATATATATATATATATATATATATATATATATATATATATATATATATATATATATATATATATATATATATACGCACACACACATATACATACACACACACATATATTGTTACTTAATGCTCACTGCTATTACAGACAGATTTATGTCAATGTCTCTGCCGTTATACAGGACAACATCAACTAGATTCATAAATATCAAATAACAATATGTGTGTGTGTGTGTGTGTGTGTGTGTGTGTGTGTGTGTGTTTGTTTTTGTGTGTGTGTGTGTGTTTGTGTGTGTAAATGCATATATATATATATATATCTGAGGAGGGGTGTTGGTATATGTATGAGTTTGTGAACACGTATATGTCCAAGGATTTCTTTGTATTAGTTGCTAAACTCAACAGATGTCTGCACGTTTGTTGATATGGCGATTGACGACTCTGGAATGTAAAGCAAAAACCATTTTCGTTTGATTTGCACTCAATATATAAATGAGTGTATCTAAATACCATAAGACATTTCGTACAATAATTTGTCCTCCCTAAGCTTTGTATTTTCCAAATATTGTATTGTTTTATAATCTGAATTCAAAGCAAAAGACGGGCAGTAACATAAACCAATGGAACATCTTAATATTCATTTCTAACACAAGTACAAAGCCACAAACTACGAGGCAGTCGTTACAATATTTGACTGGAATATATTGTATCGACTTCTGCCGGCTGAAAAACTTCACTCGGCTACGATTTGAAACTTCAGATGTAAACTGACGGAGCTAAATACCATAGAATATTTTGTCAAGCCCTCTGACAGTTCATCAACCTATCACCGACCTATGCCTGTTAATAAGGATTTATAACATAGGTATAAGATAAACACATTTGGTAAAGATGTGTTGTCTACTAAATTGATTCAGTACTTCACTGCTAATTATTTTTTCACCCTCGAAAGATGAAAAGCAAATTCGTCTCCGGTGGGGTTTTTGATCTAAGGATTTAACGAGACGTAACTAAATACTGCAAGGCTTGTGTCTATCACTCCCTTTTTATATGTAATATTATTACTTTACCTCACAGAAACGTGAACTGACAGAATTACGGAATTTCTCGTAGCTCGATAAATCCAGAGTTCAAATTTTGCTGAGGCCAGCCTTACCTTTCATCGTTTCGTGATCGGTAATGTAAAGTATCAACCAAGTACTGGGGTAGTTATAAATAACTGTTCCCCTCCTGTTCCCCTCCTGTATTAGGAACAGTTTTTTTATACAGCTCATATTGCAGGGTGGTGAGCTGGCAGAATCGTTAGCACACCAGGCAAAATGTTTAGCGTCATTTTATCTGTCTTTATGATCTGAGTTCAAATTCCATCAAGGTCGACTTTGCCTTTCATCCTTTTGGGAACGATAAAATAAGTACCAGCTGAGCACTGGGGTCGATCTAAACCATTTAATCCCACCCCAAAACCGCTGGCCTTGTGCCACAATTTGAAACTTAATATACCTTGTACGGCAAGAAATATCGCTAAGAGAAAAGACAGAACTATTTTTATAAAATTCTGACGTATTTACATAGCATAATCAGTAGAGAGCAAGACAGAATGTCTTGCTATCGTTTGTTCGTTGTTTTATGTTCAGTGTTTAAATATTCCCAAGATTAACGTCACCGTTTATCCTTCAGTTGTCGAAGTACATATCAATTATTGGGGTAAATACGGTTGAGAATACGTCTTCTCCAAAGTTGTTGCTTTGTGCTTAAATTAGAAACCAGTATATGCTGAAGTATTTGCTTTTCCTTTGCAAGAGAAAGTGCTGCTAATAACGTGATAGACATGGAGATATTTTGTAAGCAACAACGAAAAATAGCAAGATATGAACTGTTCACATGGTGTGAAAATTTAAATCAACAAGAAAGGATTATCGCAGCTATTGCTTAATCCCAGGAAAGTTGCGATTCGTCAGACTTATAAGCAAAGGCGTTCTAGCGGTGACCATCCTTCTTAAAGCACAGTAGACCATATTATCCATATGGAGATATCAAGTGGTATGTTTGAATTGTTTGTTTCAAGAAATGAGAAGTGATTAAACAATGAGAGTATATCGATCCTTGCTCGGAACTGATAAAATTCATGAATTTATTGGATTTAGTCGACTGAATAAGCTACACTACAAATCTGCTACTTATTTCGTCTGGGGTAATTTTAGTAGACTGGAACTCAGAAACTTGAAAGACGAAACTAAATACCAAATTATTTTCAAATCACCAATCCTGTCTACCGTTTCTTGTTTTTCGACGCCTTGAAAATGGAACGAGTGTATATTGGCCTCATTTCAAAGAAAAATGTTCTCTCAATGCATTGACATTCGCATTCGCCTTTTGCAACTCACACAGCAATGCAACGAGAAGAAAACTTTAAGTTGGAAACTTCATGTCTTCTCTGTTTTGACAGTCCTTTCACCAGCTTCCACTCGTTCAAATGCTTAGAATTGAGTAGTTGCTATTTGTCTAAAGCCTAATACTTGTTACTAACATAGTGAATCTAAACAAGTGATATAAGCTTCAGACAGCAGTGTTCTCGAGATTTCAGGATCATATGTATGCGGTAACAGCCATTTGTTTTCACATATATATTACTACAGTAGGATTAAGTATTATACTAATTCTAGTTAAACCAGCTACACATTCAATCGGTAACAGAGATAATGATATACAACATACACAGTATGCAAAATCACACATAAACAAATATATACAGGCGCACACTCAAATATAAAACTCTACCAATCTCCCTTCCACTTCTTTCTTCTCAATAGTTCTCTCTCTCTCGCTCTCTCCCCTCTCTCTCTTCCTCTCTCTCTCTTCCTCTCTCTCCTTATTTAAGAAACTAGTTTAATCTAATTTACTTCCTAAACAATCGTAGTTAAAATTAGTTGCCGAAAGCAAAACTACTTAACTTGACATCATTAACTAGCATACTAATTAATACTTTTAAATCTGTTTAACATGTAAATAACCGATGTAGTATAGAAATGCGCAAGATTGTTAATCTATTGTTAAATAAAGTAAACACGTTGTCGCTCGACTTGCAAGAAATAACAGCCTAACTTCCTTCAAATCACTCTCTATCGTCTAAAAAATGAAGGACATACAAGATTATGTTTTTCTGATACACTACATGTGGATAAAAAGGAGATGATGAGCGTGATTGGAGCGCCTATAACATATGGATCTACTGGGAAGGTTTCATCTGTTACTAAGCATCAACTTAGCGAATTTTTAATCTTTCTGAACTACTTAATGTAAAAAGTCAATGCTTCCTGCAAAACTTTCACCTGAAATTGACTTTGCTAAGTGATAACCAATAAAGGATATGTTGGAGTAGGTTCCTCTTCAGAATGTGAGATGGTAAATCACTCTAGATCATATAACTTGGTTGAGGAACCATTGGCGAGGAAAGTGAGAAGATGGTCCAGCATGGATTTCCCTTCTTTTTCTTGGTATTGATGATCATAAAAGTGAATTGTGGTTGTGGAAACTATAACCATATGGTTAAGAATTCGCTTTACAATGAGAAGGTTTCCAGTTCAGTCCTATTGGGCTGTGCCCTCCACCACACAACTTTGGATTGACATAAGCATTATGAATAAAATTGAATAGATAAATGCTGCGTGGTTTCCTTTCAGATGGATTGTACGTCTTTATGTGATAGATTTGATCGGGACTTAGTTGAACTGTAGCAATTTTCCTTTCTTTGCATTTAGCGGTATCTACTCCATTGCAAGTAATCAGATCCTGATCTTAGAATAACCAAATATTTTGATATATCACTTCCTACTGTAGCAACCTGTCAGTGGTAGCTTCTTCCACCCTTTCACCCATCAGATTCAGAAGCCAAGTAAAAGACCACAGATACTACAGAAACCCTCTAACTATTCCTTTAAATCAATCGGTAATGACCCGTCTTATGACATCCTCTACGGAATCCATCCTAGCCGCTACCTTTTCTTTTCTTTTTTTTTCTATTTTGAGGATGTACTGTAAGACTTTTCAAATCATTAATACAGTGTGCATCGTTTTGTAAAATAAATACAGCTGATAATAGTTTATGCTCTGTTTCCTTTATGAACCAGGGCGCATCATATTGAGCTTAATCCCTGCACCTTATATAGAACGAGATATTTCTCTAAACAATGTGGCTACGTTCAAATGACAATATGCGCACTTACTTAAAACCTGTTATCACCGGTTAATAGATCATACTCATGTGTTTCATTCTATCTTTTCTATGTCAGCCATCGCTTTCTCATTCTAAATTATTGATTTGTTTTGACGGAAATAAGGTATTTTATCACACATCCGTGACACATTCACCGTGTTCTCTTCCAGTGGAGACATTGAATTTACATTTTAAATTATCGATTAGTGTTGCAGGAATGTCATATCTGAAATGAATTACAATTTCAAAAACGAAACAGTATTGAGAATGAGTAAAAAAGAAAAATAATTTCACTCATCTAAATTTAATCATGTTTTAAAAAATCACATTTAATAACAAACAAGCATTCGGGAATGAAACGAGGAAAAGATTTAAAATTAGAAAAAAATAGAAGACTCATAATTATTAACAGGTTTCACAGAAATTGAAAATATGTAAGCCTGGCAAACTGGATTTGGAAAATTTTCTCATCCTCTACTCGTTATCAAGGATCTTCTTCCCGACACTACAATGAGTTTCACGCTTCCGTTTTTCAGCGCGATTATTGTTCAGTAGAGACAGCCAAAATGATATAAGGTATACAGTCCTGGTCGATGATAAGATAAAAGGATGAGATAAGTAAAAAAAAGCATATGTAAATATAGTGCTTATTAGAAATATAATATTTCTAAATCTCTCAGAGAGATTTAAGCAGTAGTGGAGCGATAAAGTTGTAGTATATTGTCAACTTAATGTGACAATCCCAATAAGGGAACACACTACTGCCGTTTAGCCCTAGGAAGCTGGACCGCTTCCTGTCGGCCTTGACACAATTACTGTGTCCTTAAGTTTGCGAGGGGGAGACAAGCTCCTCCACCCAGCCTAGCCAGCATTCAGGGACATGTTTCTGAGTCTTTGCTTGTCATCAGCTTATTGTTTATAAAAAATAATCGAGAATACCGTTACTGATATGTAACGTTCAACGGCACAAAGAGGCAATTCATATGTGAATAAATAAAATTAATTCAATTTAGACACACATATGTAAAAATATGCATACAAGCTTTTCAATTTATATGCTCATATGAATTCATAACAAGGTGTTAACCATAAATTCCTTAGCAGCTCCAGTTATTACTTATACCTTCAATGTGTTGAACTGGAATATCAATGAAATAAAGAAAAGAAAATTGATTAGAAAACTTTTAAGCTGCTGACTTGTAACAAGATGTACCACACAGAGAAAAGAGATATGAACAATTGGTTGGTAGGAGGGAGCAGAAACTTCTCCATAGCAAATGTGTAACCCGCAGCAAACAAGGTGTTGTTGAACAGAAGCACGCCCATCAGTGGCTAGAAAGCTCAATGCTAAAGGTAAAGTGCAAAGGCTTCATCTTAGCTGCTCAAGATCAACGCCTATTGACCCGGAACTATCAAGACAATGTGATGAAACATGGAGTAGATCTAAAACGTCGATGTGACTGAAACAGTGAACCCACCAGCGGAGTATGAATCAAAGCATGTCAGAGTTGGCCAAAGTTTAAATTGTTTAAATTGTCGGCAGTTTTGATTTTATAATCACCACCCTGGGGTTGTAAATGAAGAAGAAAATATAATGATTCTTTGGGACTTTCCAGTACATACAGACCGAACCATCAAAACTAATAAACATTATGTTGTGAAAGACCAAAGCAATAAAGTTTGTTTATTGATTGACATGAGAATTTGTTGTGATAATAATATCTCGGTAAAAGAATTTGACAAGCTCAAAAAATATAAAGATTCGCTCATAGAAACTGAAAAAAAAAAAAAATGTGGCATCTCAAAGCAGTTACAATACCAATGATTATAGAAGCACTTGGAATGATAAAAAAAGGAACTGAAAATTATTTGAGAATGATCCCTGGCTTACCATGCCTGCAAGAAATGCAAAAGATTGTTTTAACTGGTAAGTCACATGTATTGAGAACAATTATTACCTATGTATTTTTATATTTTCATTTCTTATTTACTTTTTTCACATAACTTCATTTCATTTTGAAAATGAACAACATGGTGTGTTTAGTTTAATGGCCTATCAATGAGTTTCTTTGTCCTTGCAATCAGGAAGACCTTCGGCAAGAAATCAAAATTGAAAGACGAAAAACTCAAACTAATAATATCAGAAACGAAAAGAGAACATGGTACTGTAGGCTGCAGGTAGCAAGCTCTCTACACAAGCATGATTCCAGGAGTTCCAACAAAACCTCATTTTTCTTTCTTCTTTCTATCCTCTGTCTTTCTTCCCCATTTTTTTCTATCACATGACTTTGTAAATGAAAAATCTGGTGTGTTTATTTTGATGGCCTACCAATGTATACTGTGAGTTTCTTTGCCCTAGTTGTTGGGTAGACACTCGGCAAGAAAGAGAAACAAAATTGAAAGAAAAATATAATAATAAAAGTAATAATATAAAACAAGTTACAATAGTTATTACAACAATCTTGTATATTTTTAATGCCACGTGGGGAAACAATGACTAATTGCAGAAACAGTAGACAGTTTGAAGATCGAGGGAAAGAAAAAAAAGCTATAAATTAGATGAAGTGGAAAATATAAATCATATAGAAAAATTTCGATTTGTAATGGCATATATTTATAAAAGGTAACAACTACAATGATAATGTCTTTAGACTTGATAGAAACAGAAACGTCTCTTTTTATTCTTCAGAAGTTAATACCTACACTGTGCATAGAAATACGAAGAACAGCAGCGATAAGAACGTGGAGTA
>NC_142929.1:175607541-175675041 GCF_046866305.1 Octopus bimaculoides
AAACAAGTACATATATATATATATATATATACATATATATATTATAAACCCCAGGTAGACACAATATATTCAATCAACAACATCAAGGTATTGCGTACTGTGAGACATCTTAAACAATAATGATAGTCACGAAATTGACAGCAGGGAATCAAATATTAGGAGAGGGGAAAATCAGGAGGGGACTCTTCGAGGTCTGAAATTTGGAGGGAGGGGACTAGTCGATAACATCGACTCCGGTGATTCACTGGTACTTAATTTATCAACTCCGAAAGGATGAAAGGTAAAGTCGACCTCGGCGGAATTTGAACTCAACGTACCGACAGGTGAAATACCTATTTCGTTATTGCCCACAAGGGGCTAAACATAGAGGGAACAAACAAGAACAGACGAACGGATTAAGTCGATTACATCTACCCCAGTGCGTAACTGGTACTTAATTTATCGACCCCGAAAGTATGAAAGGCAAAGTCGACCTCGGCGGAATTTGAACTCAGAACGTAACGGCAGACGAAATACCGCTAAGCATTTCGCCCGGCGTGCTAATGATTCTGCCAGTTCGCCTCCTTAATAATAACAATCCTTTCTACTGGGAGCACAAAACCTTGTAGGGTGGGGACTAGTCGATTATATCGACTCCGAAAGGATGAAAGGCAAAGTCTTTGTCGGCGGAATTTGAACTCAGTGTTAAGACGGGCGAAATACTGCTAAGCATTTCGCCCAGCATGCGAACGATTCTGCCTGCGAATGTTCATGTCAAATACTGCATCTGTAATATCTATGTGTTTCAGACATGAACGACTGGTCCTTTAATTATTTGCATGAATTGGGGACTTCATAAAGTGTATCTTGTCATTTTGAAGACGACAGGGTGCTATTTGAGAGAGATTTCGTTGATATTTCTAATAGCTCAAACGATCAAGAAGCTCTTCCGCTGACTCCTGTAGTTTAACTATTGTGAATGGTGCTATTGTTAATGCTACTTGGATTCGAGATTAATCCTGATAGAAGAAACCTCTAATTCAAGGCATTGCGGCCATGAATATTCAGTCTTTTGAGGAGTACAGAGAATTTATATTTCCGTCTTGCTTTTAACAAGATGACATCAAGGGATTTTAGTGGGTTTGCCTGTTATTTCTATGTGACTATTCAGTGACTTCTTCGTGATGTTTTTTACTTCCTTTTTTTTTTTTTTCGGCAATGCTGGACTTTATGCTTGTGGTAATGATCGAGTGCTTAGTCTCAAGCTGCGATTGATTGCCTTCTGTTGATTCCGCTGCTTTTAGGATCTCCACCCCACTAATAGAGAATAAACCACGGTGACTTCCCGCTACCTACTTCAAATCCACAGACGAAATGAATTTCAGCACTGTAATCTAATCAAATACTCTATAAGAGGTCACTATAACTCACAGTGGTTGATCATTGCTTATTTCTGATATCTACTCCCAAGTGGCTTGAAATCATACAATGGAAGGTTATTATCTTAGTGTTAATAGAGGAAGAAGAATCATATTTTCTTCAACATACTGTACAAAAACAGTGTACATATACTTTAGTCTATTATGTTTTCTATACAAGAATGGGTAAAAGTTCGTAGCAACGATAAATCTGCGACACGATTTCAGTTCTTTGATTAAAAACTACTTTACTCAACATGTTATATCTGCGATTGTTATCGCTTGTAGTCTGGAGAGAAATATGTCTAAGAGAATACAACCTCTGCCGAGTTGTTTTCAGTTTAATAACACACTTTAACTAAATACTTAGAATTGTTCAAAATATCTGACATAAATTACGCGACAATATTCTTAATTCAGTGTCTTATTTTGTGTCATAGTTGGTAATGGAATCTGTTAATCAACAAAACTGAAAGCAACATAACAAAACGTTTGACAATCTAATGAGTTCATTGTCAAAGGTCTCATCTATAAGAACGTGTGTTCTTATAATTGAAACTTTTGATAATGAACAGTTTGTTGTCTTTTTTCCACGCAAGAAATTGAACATGTCACTTTTTATCTACAAAATACCTACTAGTGCTTACTGTACGAGGTGATACATAGTATAATTTTAATTTAATATCATTACAGGCGAATGCCATTTAGTAGCAAAATATTTTATTCTGTCCATTAACAATTATCACTTAAATTTTACTTAGTAAATCCTTTTATTACTTACTTTTTACCTTGTAAATCCTAAATTAATAATTCTTTGCCACAATCTTTTAAAAACCTCTACCTTGTTTCGATAAGTCTGGAAACATTTATATTTGTTATCACACTAAATCTTAGGTAAATGTCACTGATAAAGTTGCTATCCATCTAGCTTTCATAGGTGAATTATTATCTAATATAACAAACCAACAAAACCGAAAACAACGTATGCTTGTTACTTTATTTTTTAATGAAGAGTCAACGAAACGTACTTAAAATATTGGTTTCAAATTTTGGCACAAGGCCAGCAGTTTCACAGGAAACGGTGAAATCGATCAGATCGACCACAAAGCTCAAGTTGTACTTATTTCATCGACCTTGAAAGGATTAAAGGCGAAGTCGACCTCGGCGGAATTTGAGCTCAGAACATAAAGACGGACGATATGTCGCTGAACATTTTACCCCGCATGCTAACAGTTCTGCCAGCTCGTCGCCTTAACGGCATTCAGAATATTGGAAGCGAATCACACTCACACGCTCTCTCTCTCTCTCTCTCACACACACACACACACACACACACATTCATACACTCACACGTGCACATATAAAGTGAGTTATATGACGAAACGTTCATGCTTAGTATTAAAAGCATACGTGCATTAAACAAAGTCTAAAGTCTAAAGTGTAAGTACCAATTAAGTGAAGTAGTTCATATGCCTTGAGACACCTGAAATATGCTTAGTAATCTTTTTGATATCCATCGGTCATGGACTTTATTTATAGTCTGGTATGGAAGTAGATATTGGTGTAACTTCCATTCAAGTATTTCATTTGATTTGGTAATATTGGCGGCACCAAAAGGCGACGAGCTGGCAGAAACGTTAGCACACCGGGTGAAATGCTTAGCGGTATTCCGTCTATCTTTACGGTCTGAGTTCAAATTACGCCGAGGTCGACTTTGCCTTTCATCCTTTCGGGGTCGATATATTAAGTACTAGTTGCGTACTGAGTTAGACCTAATCGACTGGCCCCCTCCCCCAAAATTTCGGGCCTTATTCCTAGAGTAGGAAAGAATATTGGGGGTACCTGTCTTATTCCTGGAATATTGGTGCCATAGAATCAGCTTTTGACAATTTGTTCTATAATTTTTTTGTATTCCTCCCAGCAAAATTAGCCATCGTCAGTGTGAAACACAGTTTGAACAAGCCATCCTCGGTGTGAAATCCTAGAGTGGAAAAGATGATCAAGAAGTCGATAATCTTCATCAGGTATTATAAATAACAATTAAGTAAAAAAAAAAAAAAATTCTCGAGTAGATATCGAAAGCAGAAATCAGGTTTGATTCGTGGAAAATTCGCAAATTGGTTCACGAACCTCATTTCTTGCACGACTTTACCGTTGATTTTAATTAACGAACCAGAATCACGAAACACACTACTGTAGACATCGAGATGTTTATTTAACCAACGTGAATTCGGTTCTTTATTAAGGAGTACAATCTCGATTTAACTTCACCTTTCAAACTACTTGTGGCTAGATTTGGTTGACATTTAATATATATATATTCCATTCACATGCTTGTATATTTTTGTGCCTATACATACATACATACATACATACGTACATATACATACATATATATATATATATATATATATATATATATATATATATATATATATATATATATATATATATATATATATATACATATTATACATACATACGAATACATACACATAACTATATGTGTATAGTTTGCAGAACATCACGATTGACTTGACCCCAATTCAATGAGGGTCATTCGAAGTCGACCATTAAACCAGGTTGATTATGTAGACTTTCTCTCTCTTTCTTTCTCTCTCTCTCTCTCTCTCTCTCTCTCTCTCTCTCTCTCTCAATATATATATATATATATATATATATATATATATATATATATATATATATATATTTGAATATCGAGTTGCGTCTATGCATACATGTATAAATGCATGCATGCGTATGCGTGTGTGTGTTTGTGCAAAAAGGGGAAGTATGTTAGTGCATAGAAATTCCTCAAAAATATTCGATAATAAAATTAGAGAGTTATCAGCTTTTATTCAAGCTATCGGTTCTTCGAGTGGTAGAAATGGAGTTAAAATATAAATCTTTTTTCTTTTTTTTATAGATTTAATATGATATAATGTGCACAAGAGACAATATTTTAGAGAATAATTCGAAATTATGATTACAATCGAAATCTGAAACCTGGACATTAGGAATTTCAAAAGCAAGTAATTAAAAAAAAGAGAGCAAAAGGTTAAAATAAGAAGAGAAAAAATGAAATAAAAAAATTATTTCGAAGGATCATATCAAATAATAATTAAAGATGTAAAAACGTAAATGAAAAAAATAAATATGAACTCTTTTATTCATTTACTTCTTTTAGTCATTTGACTGCCACCATGCTGGAGCACTGCCTTTAGTCGAACAAATCGACCCCAGGACTTATTCATTTCTACTCTAAGCACAGGGCCCGAAATTTTAGGGGAGGGGGGGGCAGTCGATTATATCGACCCCAGGACGCAACTGGTACTTAATTTATCGACCCCGAAAGGATAAGCCGATCTCGGCAGAATTTGAACTCAGAACGTAATGACAGACGAAACACCACTAACCATCTTGCTTGGCGTGCTATCAATACTGCCAGCCCGTCGCCTTACCCACCAGAACTTATTCTGTAAGGTCTTTTTTGCCGAACCGCTAGGTAAAGGGACGTAAATACACCACCATCGGTTGTCAAGCGATGGTGGGGGGGACAAACACAAACACATACACGACGGAATTCTTTCAGTTTCTTTATTTCCTTATTGCCCACAAGGGGCTAAACATAGAGGGGACGGATCTATTTTAAAACGGGGGCCACATTTTTCATTAATGCTTTACGTAGTGTTTTTGGTACGGAAATACTTTCAAACTTCGTATACTTATCTATTTTGTGTTATAGAACAGAAAAATATTTTTGTATTCGAATTTATTTCATGTAAAAAATTGTCTTATTTCGATAATTTCAACCAATCACTGACAAGTATTCAGTTGTTTACATTTACTCCTTTGGCTGATTAAGCGATGTAAAGCGTATTTAATCTCCATACCTTCGTTTTATTTGCTTTTTTCATTTTAAATTTGCTTTAACCCTAACCCTAACCCTAACCCTAACCCTACGGTTAGGGTTAGGGTTAGGGTTAATTGTTTCAGAATCGTTTGTTTATGTAGTCGGCACTTAATGTATATCGGCTGAATGGACGTCAGTGATTGGTTGAAATTACAGAAATACGACAACTTTAACATGGAATAACTTATGGATTTCTTTTTTTTTCAAGAAGACTAAGAGAAAAAGATGTTTTATATGACACATTCTACCAGTGTTCCAAGTTTCAAAGTGTTTCGTTAATGAAAAATGTGGCCCCCGTTTTAAAAAAGATCCGAGGGGACAAACAAGGACAGACAAAGAAATTAAGTCGATTACATCGACCCCAGTGCATAACTGGTACTTAATTTTCGACCCCGAATGGATGAAAGGCAAAGTCAACCTCAGCGGAATTTGAACTCAGAACGTAACGGTAGACGGAATACCGCTAAGCATTTCGCCCGGCGTGCTAACGTTTCTGCCAGCTCACCGCCTTTAGTTTCAGCTTCCGTCTACCAAATCCACTCTCAAGGCTTTGGTCGGCCCGAGGCTATAGTAGAAGACACTGGTCCAAGGTGCCATGTAGTGGGACTGAACCCGGAACCATGTGGTTTGGAAGCAAGCTTCTTACCACATTTTCACGAATTGGTATGCACTAACATGCTTCCTCTTTCTGCACACACACACACACACACACGGACGCACGCCTGCATACATTTATACATGTATGCAGAGACGCATCTTGATATTCGAATAAATAAAAAGTTGAAGAAAGATAAAATAATGTTAGTTCAAAATTGTGGCAGAAGGCCTGGAATTTTTGGAGATGGGTAAGTCTATCACTTCGATCGCAGTACTCAACTGGTACTTATTTTATGGAGTAGTCTGAAAGAATGAAAGGCAAAGTCGACTTCGAAGGATTTGCACTCAGAACGTAAAGCGCCGGAAGAAATGTTGTTCTGCATTTTGTCCGACGCACTATGGATTCTGTCGGCTCACTGCCTTCATAAAGGCATTTTGGACACTACAAATGTTGTTGTTGATAAGGTGGTGAACTCAGTAGAATTGTTAGCGCGTCGGAAAAAATGCTTAGCAGCTTTTTTCCTTTAAGTTCCGAGTTCAAATTCCGCCACGGTCAGCTTTAGACTTTCATCCCTACAGGGTCGATAAAATAACGCACCAGTCAAGTTCTGAGGTCGATGTAATCAACTTCCTCTTTCCCTCAAAGTCTTGTGCCAAAAATGAAAAAAATTATTATTGTTGTTCTTGTTGCTGATGGTAGTGGTGGCGGCGGTAATTGTAGTGGTGGTGAGGTAGTTGCAGCTAATTTTATTATATTTTGAAGTCTGTCTCACTAACTGACGCCTGTCAGTTTCTTTCTAACTCATTGTCGACTCTCCTTTCTAAGGGTGTGTAACTCACCTGTTCTGACAATGCAGTAATCCATCAAATATGACTGTGAAATGAAACAGAATGTTAACTGTGCTGGTATCATGTTACCAGACATTACACATATTACTATTGTTAATTCTATATTGATGTTTACAAATGTCATAAGAGCAGGTAAATTTATTAATTAATAACACTCTAGGGGGTTTTCGTAGTTTCAGAAATAGCTGGTTAGTGCAAAAGGTAGAGTAAAGAGCCCAATGTCTGACGCTTTACGACAAAGAGGATGGTTAGTCTCAAGTTTCTTAGTTCAAATGGTACCGGTGTCCATGTGTGTGTGTGTGTGTGTGTGAACGTTTGTGAGTGTATGAAAGAACATCTCAGATATATGAAAGATCTCATACAATATGCGCACACTGACAAACACATCCACTCTCTCTCTCTCTCTCTCTCTCTCTCTCTCTCTCTCTCTCTCAGAATCTCTTTCTTACACACGTACATACTCTCTCATTCTCTATCACATATTTTATCTCTCTCTTTCTCTTTCTCTCTCTCTCTGTCATAAACGAAGAACAAAGAAAGGCAAAAAGTGCGCACGTCACACAATGTACTCCTGTGTCTTATACAGTTTCAAGGGTGTTGCATGTCGAAGTTCTGATCAAACTATTAAATTAGTTAATTGAGTGAAACCACACATGCGTCTGACTAAAGGCTCTATGGCAGTGGTACTTAATCCTTTTAAATATCTGAACCAAATCCAAAACCTGGATGTTTTTAGGGGCCCCGTACCAAAAAAGTAAAACACGAGTCAATTAAAGAAAAGTCTATTATATTTCTAGAGATAAAACCGTCGTGGGGCTGCCAAAAGGGTGCTTCAGAGCCTGGGAGCCGCTGCTCTATAGTATTTTGTTTCGTTTTTCAAGACGCTGCACTTAAATCAAGTCCGGAGTACTCTGCACACACACACACACACACACACACACACACACACACACACACACACACACACACACACACACACACATACACACACACACACACTAACACACGCACATCCTTGAGAGTCGATGAGTGATCTGGAAGACCTGCGCGAGCATCAACCCCGGAAATATGGCATCGTGCGTCCAGAATTCGTCTCGGTCAACCGAGAGTTCTACTGCGACGTTTTGAAGTGTTTGAGGGAGGACATTCGGTGAAAACGACCGGATCATTGGAAGGCGAAGAATTGGATTCTTCACCAAACTCTCCTCACTCTTGAGTTTCTCGCCAAAAACAATATGGTGTCACATCCACACCCACCCTGTTCACCAGAGTTAGCACCTACGGACTTCCATCTCTTCCTCAAAATGAAAATGCAGCTCAAAGGTCGCCGTTTTAACACTGTTGTCAAGGTCCTGAGCGAATCGCAGAAGGTCTTCGACTCTCATACGGGAAACGACTTCCAAGCCAGCCGGATTCCCAAAGTGGCAGGAACACTGGGACCGGTGTATTGCTGCGCAAGGTGGCTATTTCGAAGGAGATGATGTTAAAATTCAAGTAAATAAGTTAATTTTTATTAAGCATTACTAGTCGGGGAACCTTTTGATACCACCTCGTACACGTAAATTTGTATATAAACTATACACATACACACATGTGCACTCAGACACACACACGCACACGCATGCATACGTGCGCGCGCACACACCCACAGATATGTGTGCGCTCGTTTTGTGTGTACGTGTTATTTCTTTACTACCCACAAGGGGCTACACACAGAGGGGACACACAAGGACAGACAAACGGATTAAGTCGATTATATCGACCCCAGTGCATAACTGGTACTTATTTAATCGACCCCGAAAGGATGAAAGGCAAAGTCGACCTCGGCGGAATTTGAACTCGGAACGTAGCGGCAGACGAAATACGGCTAAGCGTTTCGCCCGGCGTGCTAACGTTTCTGCCAGCTCGTGTGTACGTGTTTGTTTCAATTCAAACATAAGCGTCACTTGCTAACGAGCATGTCCTCTCAATGATTATCATGCTGTTTCTAAGCTCTTTTTAGGTGCCTACATAATCGTGAACATGCTAGCGACTCCCTTCCTCATTTATGCCAGTTTTGACCCGAGGGAATACCGAGGTTGTGACAGCGGAAGGGAAAGAGGACTACACCAGTTTTAGGTATTCATTATGAGTTGAGTAGACAAGAGTAGCGAGAAATGAAGTATCTTGCCTAAGTACGCAATGCAATGTCTATAAAACGCTAACTAGTCTGCAGGTCTTAACTGTGTTTGTTAGTGTGTGTGTGTTTGTGTGTGTGTGTGTGCGTGTGTGTGTGTGTGTTATATCTGTATGTATACATGCACGTATCTTTGTATGTATGAATGTCATTATTCAGTTTATTTCAAGATTTCTTGCCAATAGAGAAAGAGTCGGTTTCTAACCTAGATCCAAGTCTCCTTCATTGGAATTTCAACATCAACAACAGGACATATTTGTATGTATGTATGTATGTATGTATGTATGTATGTATGTATACGTACAGATTTCTATATTTTGTTTTATGTATGTCTTCTCATGCATATACTTGCCTATCTAGAATGTTCATATATACTTATATCATATTTATTTATGTATGTATGTATGCATGTATGTATTATGTATATGTAAATATGTGTTGCACTTAGATGTATGTGTGTATAACTGGCTCCAACGTTTATTGACACCTTACATTCGATTCACATGACAATAGCGAAGCAAATAATTGCTTCTCGCTGCGTATTATTTACTGAGTTTACAACACGGAAAACATTTCAAAGTAAAGGTAAAAATACTTTATTATTTAGGAATTAGTTCATATACTCATTGTCTTGTACTTAATTTACTTCATAATTACACTAGGTAATTTATTTTGACTAATCGCTAATATACAAACAAAAAGAATTCGTTGTAACTTTAGAAGACAATTATGTAGGTAAAATGATATCTCATAAGTAGAATACTAATGAACTAATGTATAATCACATACGTGTTAAACGTAAAATTAAAAATATTTGACGAAGACACATTTATTTGTCGGCGTGTAGCAGAGAAAAATTCATTATGAGTTTCGTTGCTGCTTCGAAATTTCCTTAGAAAATTGTATCCCCTGAACGGCTCTCAAGTAATCCCTAACTAATTGTACTAAATCCCTAACTAATTGTACTAAATCCCTAAGTAATTGTACTAAATCATAAATTTACTTGGAAGGCCATATATATATACTGTTTAGAGATTTATACGAGTGAATATATATATATCAGTTTTAAGAGTGTTGTGTTGTTAGAAAACCACAGACAACTGTCAAATATTCTTTCACTCGTATAAATCTCTCGTATATATATATATATATATATATATATATATATATATATATATATATATACATGTACACCCATAGAACTGATATGTAGATAATAATAACCATTAAAACTTATATGTCTGTTTTGTATTTGGTTTAAAAAATTCATGTTATGAATACGAGAGTGGAAACAGATTCTGTTGTATGTAGGGAGGGTCGTTATGCTAATAACGAACATACGCACTGGTCCTTTTTTATTTCTTTTAATATTATTAGGTAATTTGTTAATATTGAACCAATCAACTAATCTAGTGGTTGATTAAACTTTCGGTCAATCGTCAATGAGCTAAAGTTCTTTTGTCCATTTGTAACCATGGCAATGAAAACCTTTCCAGGTCTGCTACAGGTTTGATTCCGTCTTCTTATATATTATATGTGTCCAAATACATGCATGGACGCGCGCGCACGCACACAAACATCAGTGGATGGTTTAGTTCACTAACTTAGCAATTATCCTTAATAATCCGGTCAGTTAAAGAATGTTTAGCTTTCAAGACAGAGCCCCCAAATAAAGGTATGCTTTTTTTTCAGCCCTATCTCAAAACTCATCGAAATGAGATAAAACCAAAAGATTTCCAGTTTCTACCATATCTCACAAACCCTATTTTCCCTTCAAGAAAAGTGCACCGAGGATTTTGTTATCTAATGTTTTCCCTTTTAAAATAACGGGATATGATTCGAGGGTTATTCAGTTTCTATTTCTAGCAGCTCGAGCGACCATGTAAACGTGTATTATATTCGTTTGTTTTCAGTAATTACCTTTTCTTACATATATCAATTATAAATATAATTGTTTATCTTCTAATTATAACTTTGCTTCTATATACATACTTTATAAATAAATGTATTCATATCTGTGCGTGTGTGAGTGTTTGTGTGTGCGTACGTGTGCGTGTGTATATATGCGTGTGTATGTATGTTTGTATTTTTGTCTGTATACTCATTTTATCAGAAAGTCGAGTGTATGTATAAACACATACACACGTACGCACGCACGCGCAAGAAATAATGCAGATAAACACTGTTAGGATTGACATACATGTATTTACAAACAAAACAAAATATAAAGAATTTATGTAATGTCCTAACTCGGCAGCTGTTTCAGGAAGCCAAGAGTTAAATATCAATCGTAATTTAGAAGTGATATATGCATAACGTCATATATACGTCACTGTATCGAGCAGATGATCGGATGTTGTTATAGACCGCTACTCACAATCTGTTTCCTCATATTGTTGCAGGTTTTGAATGATACTAATCTGCAGACTAGGTGTGGTGGCTAACATTCTCTTTTGTATATGTATGTATGTATACGTATATACATATTTACTTATTTATATTTATTTATTTATATTTATTTATTTATTTATTTATAGTTTGGACTAATGGGTATTTATCAGTTAGTGTGCTGATGTGTTGAGTAAAGCACTAGTACAGTTTGAGTTACCTAGTGTCATCCGCAGTTGGAACATATTTCCGTTGGATCTACTTCGGGAATTCTGTATTATTAGATGAGATAATAATCGACTAAGGAAACAGAAGATGCATAACTCTTTATTTTGTACGACAATTGTTTCGACCTATCCTGCGAATGTCCTTAACTGAAGCGGGCAAATGACAGCATGACTACCCAAACACAAGATCTTTAGCGAGATATCACTTTATGTATGGATGTACCTGATGTGACCCAGACAGCAAAATTGATGCAACACAATATGAAGCACAGTATACCACCGATAAAGGACAGTCGCAGGATGGGTCGAAACGATCATCGTACAAAATAAGGAGTTATACCAATTCCATCTTCCGTTTACTTAATGGATTACACACACACACACACACACACACACACACACACACACACACACACACACACACACACACACATATTTAATATGGAAGTTCCTTTCCGAGCCTTGTATATCCCTCATCTTCGGATGGGACGCAAGTCTGCCGCAAGATTACTCACGTTTGCCAGCAGAGTGAACTGAAGTACCGTGGTTTTGCTCAAGAACACAAAACATCACTCAATCACTCAGTCCAGGAATCGAAATCACTGTTTCACGTTCATAAGTGCAACACCCTAACGACTAAATCACGCGCCTCCACACACACGCACACTTACACACACACACACACACACACACACACACACACACACACACACACTCACACACTCACACACACACACACATTCATACACACATACATATACACACACACACACGGGTATATGTAAAGCACATTTGAATATACTAAAGAATATATTTAGCAAATTAGAAATCTTTTTATAAGAAGTCAAAAATAATTCTTTGTCGAGAGAAATATTTAAAAATAAACTAGAGTACTTATCCAGGGAGAATAATCTTGTTGAGAATCTGTTTAGACTTTCCATCTGTTTCCTCATTGACGCCCCTGCAATAGTGACATTTACACTACAGTATCTCTGACAGAATCTAGTCCTTGTATTAACTTCATTATAACGGCACGCATCATTTGTTTTACTTACTATATTCTTCTCCTTTACTGTAATAGCAACAAGAATATATGGAGAACTGTTAATTTTTGAAATCTCGAATGCACTCCATAAACTTTACTACATGTGAAATTGCATTTGTCAAGTGTAGTTGTAATCCTAATCTTTCCTATATTTATATCCTCAATGGTGGCTTCAGTATTGTGATGACAGCTAAAAAAAGAAAGTGAAGTGACGGCAGGAAGAATGATTGAGCATGTAAGAGCATGAGTACTACACTGCTGTTTGCGAGTTACACTACTGTATCCTGGTTGAAATTCTGAAACTGTATTGCTTCTAATGATGACGGTATCTGAAGCCACGTCAGCGATCTGAATATTTAGTCCCACCAAAGAAAGTAGGCAGACAATTTGGTGCCGCCAAAAAATGCTTCATTTCGGTTACAAGACGTCCTAGCAAGCTGGGTGTATATCTGAAGAAAATACTGTTAATGTTTTGTAAATATAAAGCACAGAGGACTGACGGTCTACATTAGAGCAAATATTATATAGAGAATGAAGATTTGTTGCAAACACTACAATATAAAACAAACAGCCCCACTGCATGGTTCTGCTTTCCTGTCGCGTTGTGTGTTACCAGACTATATAAAATAGACAATACATTTTTGTAATGCTAACAGCACTTGCTTCGGCCAACGGTATCTACCACCAGGCGAGAATGAGGAAGAAAGTGGGGAAATAGAAGTAAAGTAAAAGAGAATACACTGATAATGGAAACAGAATATTAAACCAATGTTATGCTGATGATCAGTAGAAGAAGTTGGAGGATCACTAGCAGTGCAAAATACATGCAAAGAGAAAAGCGTTGTAACAATAAAACCACAAGTGGGACAAGAAAATAGCTATATGAAGCAAAAGAACACACATAAGAGAAAGTCGGAGAATTAGAGAGAAAGTGAAGGGATATAGAAAGCTGGAGAGAGAATGAGAGAGAGTGTGGAGAGAGTGAGTGACAAGGAAGCAGAGTACTGAACCAAGAATAGCATGACAAATAGTTTGGTAGCATTTTACAGTACAGAGGTCGAATTTTCGCCACAAATGAGAAGTGGTGAACGAATGAAGTTTTGATAATGACATTACACAAGTATTTTCTTATCTCCTATTTAAATAAAGATTCAAGAAACTTCCGGAAACACCCGACTTTCAGATTATACCATCGTTTTACCAGACTTCCTCTTGTATATTTAAATATAATGGTCGAAATATCGCTGTAAACGGCGTCACCAATAACAACATCAGCAGCCACAACTATAACAACACAAACAACAAAAAGACATTACACCACTACCAAAACCGTCGACAAGAACAACAACAACAACAATAACAACAACTATAAATACAACAACAGCAGCCGCAGCCATTTTCTTCTTTTCCTTTTTGTGAGAAAGACTATTAATTCTCCCAACGTTTGTCTCGTGCACTATGGGTGGTGGAATTCAGCACAAACATGTGTATCCGGACATTTTCTGCCACCTAACTCTGTTATTTTTATAAAGAAACACCGGAAATAAGTGTTCAAAACCTTTCCACAGCTGCAGCCATAAAACAAAACCAAAAGAAAAAAAATGAATTGGAAATTAGGGATCTGTGAGATATAAAAATATCTGTTAAAATAATTTCGAAAAAAAAACAACTAAAAATTATTAATATTCGGCAACTGAAAAGAAGTGGATTTGTAGCAACGCTAAAGTACAAGGCAAAATACCTCCTGATGATTGAACGATGCTCTTCTACGTGACCAAAGTTCGAAACCTGGTGACAGGTAGCTATTTTTTTCTTCTCCGAAGCCTGCATAAAATAGTGAAATGTAGTTGTAATATGTTAATATCGATTCAAACAACAACACTTGTTTGAAAATGTGCGATCAGAGTTAGAAAAGAATATAGATGACTGGTAGAGTGTCTGGATTGCATTAGAGATATTATATTTCCAGGCGAGTAACAAATGTGGAGTGAAGTGTTTAAAACACATTCTAGTAGAATATGAGAAACGTTAATAGTTAGGAATCTCTAATCTAGTGTGCAAAACTGCGAAGTGTTTTATGACTATTTTGACTTATTCCTCCGATACTATATTTCAGGACGGTCATTTGTTCTTGACAAATAAACGTACACACTATATATTCGTTCTCCACTTGTTTATAACTATTTTTATTTTATTGTCTGGAAATCTTTCGTCACACACCTGTGACTTCTTCAGCGACATTCCCTCCCACGTGTCTCCTTCTGTTCCATTTAATCCATTATGTCTTTTTGTATTTCAGGTTGTAGCTAAAAAAAATTGATGGAAGGTGGGTCTCATTAAACCGAGTTACTCTTGCAATCAAACCGACGAAATGCTTCTACGGAGTCGACCTGTTAGAAAACATAGCGAAATATCCCTTAAACCATACCCTACTGCTGTGAAAAATTATAATGAAGTTCTTGATATGTAAAAGAGACATACTGATCTCTGCTGAAAAGCATTAGATCATAGATCTCAGCCTAGATCCACTTTATACAACATATGAAGATATCATATGTGAACCAACAAAAGATCTTGTAACGTGCCCATTTCACCTGCTAGAAATAACCGACAAATTTCGCTTAAATCACGGTGTAACGGTTTTAAAACGGTTGGCTGATAATGCCCTGGGTTCTCTGCACATAAGAATATGAAGGCTGTTTAGGGCTGGAATGTTTTTGATCATTGGTTCACTCGATCACATCTGACCTGGAGCTAAATGATAATTCAAAAGACGACTTTTAGTAAATGAATTGACAAGTGATTAAGAGTCGTCAGACCTTAATGTATATTTATTGCCATCGGTGCATAGGAACTTGAACTAATTGCTGACGATTCACAGTCCATTGCTGCACAAATTTTAAGGGTAAGACATAACTTTCACCGTCTCAGTCCACCTTGCTAAAAATACATACTATATATAGGTGTGTAAGTCAACTGTGTAAATGAATTAAAACTGGGTTTTAACTAATTTGTAGTTGAAAGAAGTTATTCAAGTTCTATATATTGTCATAACTATCTACATTTTTACACCAATTCTTGTTTGTATTTCTTATTAAGTATACTGAAGACTATGTAATTATTTAACTTAGCAGGGCGTACGGTAAATTAAATATTTATCCTATCTAAGTTACAGCTATTTATCTTATCAACAGATACAACAAAAGGAATTTCAGATTCACTAGTCGATTATTTATCTATTCGGATGCTTCCATGTTATCTACCACTCCCCTTATATAACAGAATAATTTTGTTTTTGTAATATTCCTGCTTTTCTTCGAACACATCGCTTTAGAACAGTTTCTAGGACCATGTTGTGGTTTCTAATTAATAACCACACGAAAGCATAAAATGGAAATTACAGTAAAACGAAATACCCTGCAGCGTTTAGTTGTACCATTTACGTTCAAATCCCACAGAGATCTGCTCCAACTTTCATTCCCCGTGGTCAATAGAATGAGTACTAGGCAACCTGAAAAGTTTTAACCCTGTGTCAAAATTAAAAAATCAATACGCAAACCGTATGAAAACAAACGTGGATAAAGTGCAAGAAAGTATAACAAAGAAAACGGCAGAGCAATACCGCCAGCTCTTTTCCGACCAATCCAATAAATGATTAATGGTGTAATTAAAGCCAAACAAGAAGCAAGAAACATAATAATATAAAATATTTAGGAACATTTCCAAAGGATATGAAGTTCAGATCTATTAACCCGAAATGCCTTAAGGAAATTTGTAGACGAAAGAGTAAACATTGTTTTGGCGCACGATGTAAACATCACTCATAAATTTCTTTCTCAAATATTGATTTGCAAATAAGAAAAAAAAAATTTAATTTATTAAAAATGGCGAATAATCTTGTGAAACGTTCACAATTTTCTAAAACGCTACGACAGCATGACACCATCAATGTTTCATATAGAAGGTGAAGCTGTGAAAGTCTTGAAACTATAAAGAACTTTAGAACATTATTGTTCCAATCTAGACATGAAGTACTAATACGGAATCACGATTAATCAGTATTAAACAAAAAACATTATACTCCAGATACAGGTGCATGCTCATTAAAATATGTTAGAAAGAAATTCTGCTCTCTAGTTACTTGGAGGCATGAATACATGTTCCGGTAATGACTAACTGCATGTGACATGTGGGACTCTGATTGGGAAATTCCAGGGTTTTATGGCAGTGTGAAACCATTTGCTAGCCACAATTGTTTGTATACATACATATACACATATACATACACACATATATATACATACATATATTGATACATATGTATATATATATATATATATATATATATATATATATATATATATATATATATATATATATATATATATATATATATATATATATATATATATATATATATATATATATATATATATATATATATATATATATATGTATATAGGCGCAGGAGTGGCTGTGTGGTAAGTAGCTTGCTTACCAACCACATGGTTCCGGGTTCAGTCCCACCGCGTGGCACCTTGGGAAAGTGTCTTCTACTATAGCCTCGGGCCGTCCAAAGCCTTGTGAGTGGATCTGGTAGAAGGAAAGATGCCCGTCGTATATATATATATATATATATATATATATATATATATATATATGTGTGTGTCTTGCAAACAACTTGCACATGCAAGTGCTTCCAGTCAAGAACTCCGCATACCGGAAGCCAGCAAGTGTATGGGGTCATCAGGAGAGAATGCGCGCCATTTCGGGGCCTACCTCTCGACGGCATCAATGCGCACCGGCCCCCCTCACTGATATGAGGCCCCGCTTGCTAGATCAACTGATTATTAAAACAAAGCTCAATATTTCTCTAGCCATCGCTCATCGTCTCTTTTTAACCAAATCCAATGGCTAGCCTTCTCCACTGTAGTTTGGATATCGGTAATGGTGGTATTTACCTTACGATGAGTTAGGCCTAACGATAACAGCAGTCGTTTCACACTGTTTCCTACAAATCCTCTACATCCGACTTCGATTGGAAAATGCTCCGCTTTCCAGCCTGCGTCTTCACATTTCTCGAGGAGGTTTTCATAACGGTCCATCTTTCGAGTCCGCGCGGCGTCCATAATATCTTCATGAGGAACCGTTAACTCAACTAGATTTACAACTTTTCTTCTTTCACACCACATTAAAATGTCAGGTTTTTCCACAACTGGGATGGGAAAGAATGCCTGGCACCCAGGTAAATCTGCAGTCACTTCCCAATAGTTGTTCCACTTTTCATTTCTCACAGGAAGTTTCTTGTTCTTTTTCTTGAAACGGATCCGCTGACCTGAGCGCACGAAGGTAATAAAATCTTTAGATGGTTCTTTCAACGGTTTTTTCTCAGTGTTGTTGAGATGAATTTGGTTCTTCATAGCATTGAAGATAACCTTCAGGACCAGGTTGTGTCTCCATGTATATCTATTCAATGTTAAGGAACAGTTGGAAAGAATATGTTTCAGTGTTCCGACCTTTCCGCATTCTCTGAGACGTTCCATCTTACGAGATTCCTAGGTGACTGCAAAACATCATAGGATGAACGAATCAGAAAACTTAGCCGAGATGTCGTCCACTTCCATATTTCATCCCAACGTATCTTCCTCTCAACAACATGTTCTCCCCATCTCTTTATCTGTCCTTGTTGACTACATCGGATCAAATGAAGCTCTCTTCTCTCTGCTTCTCTTGTTTTGACGCTGTTGCTAACAACAGATCTGCGTTCGCTCCGCATATCAGTCATTGGAGCACCGCCTTTAGTCGAGAAAATCGACCCCGGGACTTATTTTTTGTAAGCCTAGTACTTATTCTATCGGTCTCTTTTTGCTGAACCGCTAGGTTACGGGGACGTAAACACACCCGCATCGGTTGTCAAGTGATGGTGGGGGGACAAACACAGACACACAAACAACCATATATATATATATATATATATATATATATATATATATATATATATATGTATGTATGTATATATATATGTATGTGTGTGTGTGTGGGTGTGGGTGTGTGTGTGTGTGTGTGTGTGTGTGTGTGTGTAGTGCTGAGCCACTTGCGTGATAATTTCACGAGCTGGTTGTTCCGTTGATCGGATCAACTGTAACACTCGTCGTTTTAACCGCTAGGTACTAGTCAGTATGAGCGCGAGCGCGCACGCACGCACGCACACATATATATGTATATCAATCAATCAGTCAATCAACCTAGCTATCGATTCATATATTTATATAGTTGAAATTTAAAAAACAAAAGATGAAGACAGGTGTATAAACAACAAACTGATGTATTAGTTTGACGCTCGGGAAGGTGAGAAAGTCTTTTACATTTCGAGCCTACGCTCTTCAGCAGGAAGGAACACGAGGAACTAAACAGAGGGAAAATTTAAAAAAACTTGTGGAGCTAGCGGTCAATTATGGTGACTGTATATATATATATATATGTGTGTGTGTGTGTGTGTGTGTGTGTGTGTGTGTGCGTGCGTGTGTCTGTATGTACTTACATACATACACACATATACGTATATATGTAAATATATGTAAGTATGTATAATCAAAAATGAGCCAAGAGAAGTCACTCAAAGCAGCCAGGTGTTTGTGTATAAACAAATACAAGTACGTCAAATACAAGTACAAATACAAGTACGTCAAATACCATACAACATAAATCCTTCAGCTGTTAAAGCTATCTCCGCCTCTAGAGGATGTGTCACAATTACAAATAGGAATTGAGACCAGCTCCACTTGAGAAGGGAAGATAGTCTCAAAAAGAGAAGTATTCTGCCAAACTGACATGGTGTTAAGGATTATTAGCTGGAGATTATTATCGGAGATAAAAAGAGCAGAAATAAATAAGTCTTTGACTGCCCTCTAATCAGCAGAAAATGAGTCTATCCTTTTCCTTAATGACATCGATTTTGGAGAAATTTTCATTCTTAAGATAATCTCCCCTTCTAAAGTGGAACAGGTCTTAGTTGCCATTTGGAACTTTTAAACATCCTCTAGAGGAGGAGATAGGGAGATAATCTGAATAAACCAAGCATTTATGTCATATGTTATTTATATGTCTCTATATGTACGTATGTATATATATATATATATATATATATATATATATATATATATATATATATATATATATATATATATATATATATATATATATATATATATATATATATATATAAGCAATGTTAATTATCTAAATGAAGTATTAACAGTAACTGCACGATAAAGTGAAGTGTATTGCCACTTAAGTTTGGCTGACCCCTAGGGGTGGATGTTACTGTTGCTTTAGCCCCAGGAGGACATCTCCTCCAGCTGGCTTATCGACACACTACTGTGTCCTGTTTGTTTTGCCAAGGGAAGTTATCCCTCTCATCGTGATCGTAGCACGAACGAACCCGGGTTTCAGGGTTATTTCCCTTCGTCAGCGTCCGATAGCTACCGACCTTTGGCAAAACAAACAGGACACAGTAGTGCGTCGATAAGCCTGCTGGAGGAGATGTCCTCCTGGGGCTAAAGCAACAGTAACATCCACCCCTAGGGGTCAGCCACACTTAAGTGGCAATACACTTCACTTTATATATATATAATTATGCACTTTATTAATAAAGTTGCAGAGACAACACAAAAACTGTTACTCAGAGTTTCACGTTCCCATTCGTCGGACAGTTTTGGTTGAGAATGGAACAAGGTATAGTTATATGCATAGATATACAATTACTTTGATAGATACATATTTGAAAATAGTTTTGTTTCATTGATCTTTTCAATAACCGGTTATATGAAATTACAATTACGATTTATACACGCACACACACACACACACACACACACACACACACACACACACACACACACACATATATATATATATATATATACGTGTGTATATGCATATATATACTAGATACATGTATATATGTACACACACACACACACACACATATATATATATATATATATATATATATATATATATATATATATATATATGTGTGTGAGTGTGTGTGTGTGTGTGTGTGGGTGTGTGTGTGTGTGTGTGTGTGTGTGTGTGTGTGTGTAAAGGAGTGTATATTGTAGATATAAGCATTTGCGTAGATTGTGAACACATTTTCTATCAGTCAGATATAACAAATTCATCAATAAGTGCGAATGAAATCTGTATCATTACGAATTCTTCATATTTTCCTTATCCTAAAAGAGAAATATGAAAAAAATCTTTAACCAGAACAGTCGCCTCTTTAATACATGTTTGTAATGCGTACAATGTCACAGTCACCCTGTATATAGTTATTAATAATATGCAATTTAATATAGTATAATTTTAAAATGTATAAAACAATATAATATATTAATTTATATTTTTATATTATATTACATTATATTATATCATATTATATTATATTATATTATATTATATTATATTATATTATATTTCAAATCTTTTTGTAAAGAAAGTCAACACGATAATGCATATGGATTTATGGATTTGTGACCGCCATATTTATAGAACGAAATAATTCTTTTTCAAAAAAGAACCTTAAAAATTCTAGACCATTGCAAGCGGAAATGCCAATATGTAGTTAACAAAGCGTATAGCTCGGTAATTAATTCCACTTTCTCTGTAGTTTATGCTGTTCACATTTGCCTATAATCAAGTGGGGTGTATAATACATGTGTCGGTGTTGAATTTCATAATAATAACATTTGCTTGGTGATTTATTTAAAAAGAAATCCTTAACAGCAATGTGACTAATGCGCACGCGCGTGCACATACACACATACACACTCCCATTCTATCTGTTTATTTGTTGTAAAACTGTTTCCCTGTTTTTCCTTACACGATTTTAAAGCTTGTATAACTTAAGTTTTCATTGTTTTAAATTAGTTAATTTATCGCTAATTATGCTGTCGTCTGATAGTTATTTAAGGAATGTGCTTTTATTTTATATGATACACATATGTGTGTAAGTATATATATTTATATATGTGGGTGCGTGTGTGTGTGCGTCAGTGTGTGTTTGTGCGTTCGTTGTATGTATATGTATATATATATGTTATATATTATGTAGATTATATTATACATGTATGTATGTGGGGGTGTATGTATGTATGTGTGTGTATGTGTGTGCGTGTATATGTGTGTGTGTGTGGCTTACCAACCACATGGTTCTGGGTTCAGTCACACTGCGTGGCACCTTGGGCAAGTGTCTTCTACTATAGCCTCGGGCCGACAAAAGCCTTGTAGCGGATTTGGTAGACGGAAACTGAAAGAAGCCCGCCGTATATATATATCTATATATACATGTGTGTGTGTAAATTTCAATTATATATAATATATTTACATTATATATATATTATATATTGTGAATATATATATAGGAATATATGGGTACAGGACATCACCAACTCTGTAAATAATATGAAGTATGAAAACAAACGAGTTAAATACGCACACAACGAAAGGAAAAATATGGAAATTATGACAAGTAACACAGTTGTCGGCTGTCTATCTATTCCTAATTTCGAGCATTCAGTGACAATATGAATTTTCGAAAATAGTTGCTCCCATAACTTTTAAAATAGAATTTTGCATTTATGGAGGGTCAAAGTTGGGAACAAAAATAGGGTAGTGGAGACATACAAGGAAACCGAACGAAAACAAACATGGAAAGTCGTTAGGCCAGAACTAGAGGAAAATAGTGTACGCTGGGAAAAATATTTTTGTTGAAAAGAGAAAAGATAGAAGAGAGAGATCGAATACGTCCAGTCCTTAGAACGTCATGCAGGAAAAGAAAGATGGACGATATTGTCAAGCATCTATGGAAGAGTGTGACAGAGAGAGAGAGAGAGAGAGAGAGAAAGTGTGTGTGTGTGTGTGTGAGTGTGTGTGCGCGCGTGCGTGCTGTGTGTGCATGTGTGTATGTGTGTGTGCGTGTGCGTGTGTTTGTCTGTGTGTGAATATAGAGAGATGCATGAGGTGTCTCGTGTGGGTAGTACTTCTGATTTGGGAACACGCGGTTCCCATCGGAATAGTTCGTCTGCTTTGGGTCTCATCTGACACTCAGCTCTTACATGTTGCCCTTCGAAGCTGTCTGCATAAAACAGCAACCACACCCAGGGCAAAAACTTCCACAGGCCGGCTAAGCCATGGTGAGAGTAACCGATAGGTCTCAAACACTCTGTAAGCTAAAGTTTATTTACCTGTGCATGTGAGGACGGACCGGGAGGATTGTGGGGAGGAAACCACCAGATTGGTTCAGTGGGCAGGATAGTGGTTCAACAAACGTTGTGGAGGGCGAACAGGGCACAATGAGACATGAAGGGCATTGCGGCCAACTACAGCACTCCAACATTTCTCCAATCGTTTTGAGTTTATCCTGCTAGGGAATCAGATGGGAATGGACGAGAGAGTGACGCAGATAACGTTGCGCAACCCAAACCTCTGTCACTGTAATCCATGTCGCGTGCAAGTTCAAACATCGCTCCATCACAGACTTGCCTAGAAGCTGTAGTCACAGACATGCACACAGGCGACTCAAGGCATAGGATTATTACACATTAGAACGAAATGTCAGCGGAGATCAGTATCCACCTGGTTGTCCGAGTAGCCCTCTTTAAGATCGCTCATCTCCATGACCTGAGGAAGGGGCTAGAAAAGATGCCTTAAACATAGCCTGCTTCACCTCACCCTATCATGCTTGCTGCAGCAGACGGGGATCTCAAACATACGATCGAAATATCAAGGCGAAAACATCGGTGACCATTGGTCCATAGAATTTGCAAACAGTCATGGATAGCTCCAAAGCTAAAACACCTGAGAAACGGACAGCAGTTGTCTGGAGAACTCGGCAGTTCCTCAAACAACATTTAAGATCAGCTCCATATCAGAAGCGAGATAATCTCAAGAGCCAATAATTCTCCAAAGGGAATCCGCTGGGACTCAGACTTTAATGCAAAGTCCCCCACTGCTACATATACAGTTGCAAATACCGTGTATATATATATATATATATATATATATATATATACACACACACACACACACACACACACACACACACACACACACACACACACACACACATATATATATATATATATATTGTATTATATATATTGTATTTTGAGATCTCAGATAATTTTTTCTGAATCTCCTAATTCTTTCAATGTGCTAGTTTCGTAGTATTAAATTGATATCAATTAATATCCAATTTTTTACCCTACTATTTTAATTATATATATATATATATATATATATATATATATATATATATATATATATATATATATGTGTGTGTGTGTGTGTGTGTGTGTGTGTGTACACATACATACACAGGGTCGTGCAAAAGTAGATTTACAGTTTTGAAAAAAGAAAACACGTACAATACTCATTTATTTTTAATTAAAAAAAAATAAGTTGTGATATAATTATTATTATGGTTATAATAGATGCATTATTATGATTAATGACACTGAAAATATTTAATGTGCTAATAATTTTAATGAATTAAGTATTATAACGTAATACTTAGAGTATACCTACCTTTACACCCCACTGTATATAATACGTATATATAGTGAGAATTTACAAAAAAACAAAAGACGAAGACGGGAGTGTAAGCAACAAACAGATGTATTAGTTTAACGCTCGAGAAGTGAGAAAGTCTTTTACGTTTCGAGTCTACGCTCTTCGACAGAAAGGAACACAGAAATGAACAGGAACAGAAAAATTTTTTTAAATGGTTTTGTGGCTTGTGATCTATCATGGCGAATGCCGAAGAGAGAGGCCACACAGGAGAGTTAGGAAGAAGGGGAGATAATAAATTAGTGGTGGTCCCGTGTGTGTATGTGAGAGCGTGTATGTGCGTGTGGAAGGGGGATGGTGACCTTGATATGCCCGTGTGTGCATGTGTAGGTGTATGCTAGTGTGTGAGGGGTGGTATGATATGGTTTGGGGTGGTATGGTGGTGAGTGGTGTGGTTGTGTCTGGTGTGGTGGTGTCTGGTGTGGTGGTGTCTGGTGTGGTGGTGTCTGGTGTGGTGGTGTCTGATGTGGTGGTGTGGTGCTGTTGGCTTGTGGGGTGGCGAAAGTGGCAGAAGCAAGGGCAGGGTGTAAGGGATGGGGTGGGTGGGATGGTATGTATAGGGATGGTGGGTTGGAATGTGTAAGGTTGGAGTGACGATGAAGGAAAAGGTGGGTAGGAGTGAAGAAGGGAAGTGGGTGTCAGAGCAAGAGAGGAGAGGTGGGTGGAAAGAAGTTGGTGCTAGAGGAAGAGAGGAGAGAGGAGAAGTGTTAGATGAAGAGGGGAGGAGAGTTGAGCCCATGTGGCGCAAAAGAGCGAAGAGAGAAGATTAATCCCTGTTCACGGCGAAGCCGGGTGTCCAGATGGCCCCTGTGCAAAGGGAAAACCGAACACAGACAGGTGTTGTAAAGAATGACCGGTAGAGCAGAAGGTGCAGTAGATGACGTTGCTAGAACTGCAGGTGAAGGAGTCAGTGATATGATAGGGTCGATAATAGGTGCCTGTAAGGGGTGGTGTTGGAGAGGTAAGAGCAAGTGCAGCAGCGTGGGCAGGAGCAGGGGAACGAGCCAGGTTGAGAGGTTGGGTTAGGGAAGAAGCTGTGGACCAAGAGGTCTCGGAGGTTGTGGGCTTGTTTGAAGGAGGAGAGGGGTCTGTTAGTGAAGATGTGCGAAGTGAAGGGGTCGGACTGGAGTCGCCGGAAAGCTCGGAGAATGGTGCGTTGGAGAGGTAGGGTGGTAGGGTGGTATTTGATGGAAAAGGGGGAGACGGGTGACGGCAGGGTAGGTGCGTCGGGAGAGAGCAGATGCATGGTCCACAGAACGTGCTCTGGCAAGGGTGGTGTGGATAGTGGTGAGGGGATATCCACGTAGGATGAAGTGGCGAGCGATGAGTTGAGACTGAGTCTCAAAGTCATGGTTGTCACTACAGAGCCTGCGTACACGGAGGAAATGGGAATAGGGCATGGAGAGCGTGGTGTGTTTAGGTTGGGAGGAGGAAAAGTTGAGGTATGAGTGTGAGTCTGTGTGTTTGTAGTGGATAGAAGTGGAGAGAGTGGAGTAATGAATGCTGACCGAAATGTCGAGAAGGGCGACTAAAGTGTCGGAAATAATGCAGAAGAAGTGGAGGGCAGGATGGAAAGATTTGACAAAAGAGAGGAAAGAGTCTAGATGTTCACTGGAGAGTGAGGTCGCACCAATACAGTCGTCAATATAACGACCGTACAGTTCGGGAGTGGGAGCATTCAAACTTGAGAATATTTGGGCTTCCTTCAACGTAGCCAACGAACAGGTTCGCATACATATAACATATATATATCTTTGTATATATACATATGTGTGTGTATATATATATATAAATATATGTATAAAGTTATACATTATGTGTTTGTATATATATATATATATATATATATATATATATATATATATATATATATATATATATATATATATATATATATATATATATATATATATATATATATATATACTGTATGTACATATATGTGTATGCATTACATAAATATGTAAATATATGTGTCTGTGTGTGTGTAAATCAATGTATACGTGTGCATGTATACATGTAAGTCTATGTATGTGTAAATATATATATATACATACATACAGACACACACATATATATATATATATACATGTGCATAAGTGAATGCATAGATATGTGGGTGGGGTGTGTTAAGCGGTGTGTTTCAGTTAGTTAAATGCGCAGTAAACTCCTCTTAGAGAAGGATAAATATAGATGTTGATGTATGTGTATTTATATTTCAATAATTATACCAATAAATGTATATTATGATTTTATACTGGTAACCCTCGAGATATTAATACAAATGGAAGTCTTCTCCTTCCTCGCTGGATGCGATGCAAGTATTTCTACTTGCTTTAATGTCTAAGTTACGCTAATATAACAATAGATGGAGTTGACTGGTACTTTTACAAATATATAAACATTCACGCGCAGGCGTCCATTAATACACATGCAGATATATGCACTTAAATTCAAGATCGTATGTGTATGTCTGTGTGTGTATACATGTATATGTATGTACGTATGTATATATATATATATATATATATACATATATATATATATATATATATATATATATATATATATATATATATATATATATATATATATATATATATATATATATATATATATATATATATATATATATATATATATATATATATATATATATATATATATATATATATATATATATATATATATATATATGATTCATAGATGAGAATCAGATATTCTCTGTAGAGGATACACTTATAGTGGTCTCAAAAACTTTAAACTTGAACGGGTAGAGAGCGGGTCGGCTCATATCATCCGATGACGGAATCAATTTACAATCATTATTTTGGACCATCAAGCCTCCAGCAACAATTGTTGGATTTGTAATACTCTTCTGCAACTTCGTTAATTTTTTATATCACACCTATTCTGTGTAAATGGGACCTTTTTGTATGTAAAAATGCATACATTTTTTTTGTATTTAATGTATTTAACATTCTTTGTATATCGACCTGCCTAACTTGCTTATCATTACATCTACTTCCATATATGTGTATATATATATATATATATATATATATATATATATATATATATATATATATATATATATATATATATATATATATATAGATATGCAGGGCAGGGAATCGTCAATTAGTAATAAAATTAATAATCAACAATTTTGCCGGGTAGCTCAGTATGAAAAAACCTTCTTCGGTAAAAAATTTATAATCATAAATATATAGGGATTGACAGTAACCTGCTTCTCCAACATACTGAGAATTCAGAAATAGCAGTCAAAGAACTACTGATTTCAAAACTACAAATTATTACTCCAGATTGATAGCGATATTTTTGATACACACAGAACAAAAAACAGCAGAGAAGAGTAAAAAACACTTGCCTTTAGTTAATTTAGTACAATTGTTTCACAGTTAAGAGTAAAATACTCTATTCTGATCTTCAGCTAAATATTCTAATAAATTTGTTAATGTCTAAGTAACTCACGTTAATTTTGACCATGTGAACATCAATACCACGTGAGGAAGACGTTAAGAAATTTATCGGCCAGTAAGTTCAAAATCCCTCGCCCTAATGAATTTCAATTCAGTGTGTATCAGAAATAGTCCCGCACAGGAAAGAGACTCGTACGAATTCCTGTGGTTAAACTATCCACCTTAGAGTTATTATTAAAATATAGATATGCAGGGCAGGGAATCGTCAATTAGTAATAAAATTAATAATCAACAATTTTGCCGGGTAGCTCAGTATGAAAAAACCTTCTTCGGTAAAAAATTTATAATCATAAATATATAGGGATTGACAGTAACCTGCTTCTCCAACATACTGAGAATTCAGAAATAGCAGTCAAAGAACTACTGATTTCAAAACTACAAATTATTACTCCAGATTGATAGCGATATTTTTGATACACACAGAACAAAAAACAGCAGAGAAGAGTAAAAAACACTTGCCTTTAGTTAATTTAGTACAATTGTTTCACAGTTAAGAGTAAAATACTCTATTCTGATCTTCAGCTAAATATTCTAATAAATTTGTTAATGTCTAAGTAACTCACGTTAATTTTGACCATGTGAACATCAATACCACGTGAGGAAGACGTTAAGAAATTTATCGGCCAGTAAGTTCAAAATCCCTCGCCCTAATGAATTTCAATTCAGTGTGTATCAGAAATAGTCCCGCACAGGAAAGAGACTCGTACGAATTCCTGTGGTTAAACTATCCACCTTAGAGTTATTATTAAAATATAGATATGCAGGGCAGGGAATCGTCAATTAGTAATAAAATTAATAATCAACAATTTTGCCGGGTAGCTCAGATATTTTAATAATAACTCTAAGGTGGATAGTTTAACCACAGGAATTCGTACGAGTCTCTTTCCTGTGCGGGACTATTTCTGATACACACTGAATTGAAATTCATTAGGGCGAGGGATTTTGAACTTACTGGCCGATAAATTTCTTAACGTCTTCCTCACGTGGTATTGATGTTCACATGGTCAAACTTAACGTGAGTTACTTAGACATTAACAAATTTATTAGAATATTTAGCTGAAGATCAGAATAGAGTATTTTACTCTTAACTGTGAAACAATTGTACTAAATTAACTAAAGGCAAGTGTTTTTTACTCTTCTCTGCTGTTTTTTGTTCTGTGTGTATCAAAAATATCGCTATCAATCTGGAGTAATAATTTGTAGTTTTGAAATCAGTAGTTCTTTGACTGCTATTTCTGAATTCTCAGTATGTTGGAGAAGCAGGTTACTGTCAATCCCTATATATTTATGATTATAAATTTTTTACCGAAGAAGGTTTTTTCATACTGAGCTACCCGGCAAAATTGTTGATTATTAATTTTATTACTAATTGACGATTCCCTGCCCTGCATATCTATATTTTAATAATAACTCTAAGGTGGATAGTTTAACCACAGGAATTCGTACGAGTCTCTTTCCTGTGCGGGACTATTTCTGATACACACTGAATTGAAATTCATTAGGGCGAGGGATTTTGAACTTACTGGCCGATAAATTTCTTAACGTCTTCCTCACGTGGTATTGATGTTCACATGGTCAAAATTAACGTGAGTTACTTAGACATTAACAAATTTATTAGAATATTTAGCTGAAGATCAGAATAGAGTATTTTACTCTTAACTGTGAAACAATTGTACTAAATTAACTAAAGGCAAGTGTTTTTTACTCTTCTCTGCTGTTTTTTGTTCTGTGTGTATCAAAAATATCGCTATCAATCTGGAGTAATAATTTGTAGTTTTGAAATCAGTAGTTCTTTGACTGCTATTTCTGAATTCTCAGTATGTTGGAGAAGCAGGTTACTGTCAATCCCTATATATTTATGATTATAAATTTTTTACCGAAGAAGGTTTTTTCATACTGAGCTACCCGGCAAAATTGTTGATTATTAATTTTATTACTAATTGACGATTCCCTGCCCTGCATATCTATATTTTAATAATAACTCTAAGGTGGATAGTTTAACCACAGGAATTCGTACGAGTCTCTTTCCTGTGCGGGACTATTTCTGATACACACTGAATTGAAATTCATTAGGGCGAGGGATTTTGAACTTACTGGCCGATAAATTTCTTAACGTCTTCCTCACGTGGTATTGATGTTCACATGGTCAAAATTAACGTGAGTTACTTAGACATTAACAAATTTATTAGAATATTTAGCTGAAGATCAGAATAGAGTATTTTACTCTTAACTGTGAAACAATTGTACTAAATTAACTAAAGGCAAGTGTTTTTTACTCTTCTCTGCTGTTTTTTGTTCTGTGTGTATCAAAAATATCGCTATCAATCTGGAGTAATAATTTGTAGTTTTGAAATCAGTAGTTCTTTGACTGCTATTTCTGAATTCTCAGTATGTTGGAGAAGCAGGTTACTGTCAATCCCTATATATTTATGATTATAAATTTTTTACCGAAGAAGGTTTTTTCATACTGAGCTACCCGGCAAAATTGTTGATTATTAATTTTATTACTAATTGACGATTCCCTGCCCTGCATATCTATATTTTAATAATAACTCTAAGGTGGATAGTTTAACCACAGGAATTCGTACGAGTCTCTTTCCTGTGCGGGACTATTTCTGATACACACTGAATTGAAATTCATTAGGGCGAGGGATTTTGAACTTACTGGCCGATAAATTTCTTAACGTCTTCCTCACGTGGTATTGATGTTCACATGGTCAAAATTAACGTGAGTTACTTAGACATTAACAAATTTATTAGAATATTTAGCTGAAGATCAGAATAGAGTATTTTACTCTTAACTGTGAAACAATTGTACTAAATTAACTAAAGGCAAGTGTTTTTTACTCTTCTCTGCTGTTTTTTGTTCTGTGTGTATCAAAAATATCGCTATCAATCTGGAGTAATAATTTGTAGTTTTGAAATCAGTAGTTCTTTGACTGCTATTTCTGAATTCTCAGTATGTTGGAGAAGCAGGTTACTGTCAATCCCTATATATTTATGATTATAAATTTTTTACCGAAGAAGGTTTTTTCATACTGAGCTACCCGGCAAAATTGTTGATTATTAATTTTATTACTAATTGACGATTCCCTGCCCTGCATATCTATATTTTAATAATAACTCTAAGGTGGATAGTTTAACCACAGGAATTCGTACGAGTCTCTTTCCTGTGCGGGACTATTTCTGATACACACTGAATTGAAATTCATTAGGGCGAGGGATTTTGAACTTACTGGCCGATAAATTTCTTAACGTCTTCCTCACGTGGTATTGATGTTCACATGGTCAAAATTAACGTGAGTTACTTAGACATTAACAAATTTATTAGAATATTTAGCTGAAGATCAGAATAGAGTATTTTACTCTTAACTGTGAAACAATTGTACTAAATTAACTAAAGGCAAGTGTTTTTTACTCTTCTCTGCTGTTTTTTGTTCTGTGTGTATCAAAAATATCGCTATCAATCTGGAGTAATAATTTGTAGTTTTGAAATCAGTAGTTCTTTGACTGCTATTTCTGAATTCTCAGTATGTTGGAGAAGCAGGTTACTGTCAATCCCTATATATTTATGATTATAAATTTTTTACCGAAGAAGGTTTTTTCATACTGAGCTACCCGGCAAAATTGTTGATTATTAATTTTATTACTAATTGACGATTCCCTGCCCTGCATATCTATATTTTAATAATAACTCTAAGGTGGATAGTTTAACCACAGGAATTCGTACGAGTCTCTTTCCTGTGCGGGACTATTTCTGATACACACTGAATTGAAATTCATTAGGGCGAGGGATTTTGAACTTACTGGCCGATAAATTTCTTAACGTCTTCCTCACGTGGTATTGATGTTCACATGGTCAAAATTAACGTGAGTTACTTAGACATTAACAAATTTATTAGAATATTTAGCTGAAGATCAGAATAGAGTATTTTACTCTTAACTGTGAAACAATTGTACTAAATTAACTAAAGGCAAGTGTTTTTTACTCTTCTCTGCTGTTTTTTGTTCTGTGTGTATCAAAAATATCGCTATCAATCTGGAGTAATAATTTGTAGTTTTGAAATCAGTAGTTCTTTGACTGCTATTTCTGAATTCTCAGTATGTTGGAGAAGCAGGTTACTGTCAATCCCTATATATTTATGATTATAAATTTTTTACCGAAGAAGGTTTTTTCATACTGAGCTACCCGGCAAAATTGTTGATTATTAATTTTATTACTAATTGACGATTCCCTGCCCTGCATATCTATATTTTAATAATAACTCTAAGGTGGATAGTTTAACCACAGGAATTCGTACGAGTCTCTTTCCTGTGCGGGACTATTTCTGATACACACTGAATTGAAATTCATTAGGGCGAGGGATTTTGAACTTACTGGCCGATAAATTTCTTAACGTCTTCCTCACGTGGTATTGATGTTCACATGGTCAAAATTAACGTGAGTTACTTAGACATTAACAAATTTATTAGAATATTTAGCTGAAGATCAGAATAGAGTATTTTACTCTTAACTGTGAAACAATTGTACTAAATTAACTAAAGGCAAGTGTTTTTTACTCTTCTCTGCTGTTTTTTGTTCTGTGTGTATCAAAAATATCGCTATCAATCTGGAGTAATAATTTGTAGTTTTGAAATCAGTAGTTCTTTGACTGCTATTTCTGAATTCTCAGTATGTTGGAGAAGCAGGTTACTGTCAATCCCTATATATTTATGATTATAAATTTTTTACCGAAGAAGGTTTTTTCATACTGAGCTACCCGGCAAAATTGTTGATTATTAATTTTATTACTAATTGACGATTCCCTGCCCTGCATATCTATATTTTAATAATAACTCTAAGGTGGATAGTTTAACCACAGGAATTCGTACGAGTCTCTTTCCTGTGCGGGACTATTTCTGATACACACTGAATTGAAATTCATTAGGGCGAGGGATTTTGAACTTACTGGCCGATAAATTTCTTAACGTCTTCCTCACGTGGTATTGATGTTCACATGGTCAAAATTAACGTGAGTTACTTAGACATTAACAAATTTATTAGAATATTTAGCTGAAGATCAGAATAGAGTATTTTACTCTTAACTGTGAAACAATTGTACTAAATTAACTAAAGGCAAGTGTTTTTTACTCTTCTCTGCTGTTTTTTGTTCTGTGTGTATCAAAAATATCGCTATCAATCTGGAGTAATAATTTGTAGTTTTGAAATCAGTAGTTCTTTGACTGCTATTTCTGAATTCTCAGTATGTTGGAGAAGCAGGTTACTGTCAATCCCTATATATTTATGATTATATATATATATATATATATATAGGTTATAAGAGGTAATGGTTTCAGTAAGATCAAAAGGTGTCAGGTAATGCTGAGTAAGTGCTAATAATAGACCATAGTTAAGCTCCAGGTTCGGTGATTATGCGAATAAGGATTCCAACGTAGGTCAAATATCAGCGTGTGTGTGTATATAAATTATGGAAGATTTATGTGTATATATAAATATGGAAGATTTATGATAATTAAAAATTAGAAGAGACATACATACATACATACATACATACATACATACATACATACATACATACATATACGTATGCGTGCATACGTCATAGCATTTGTTATTTGTTTATATATGGCCGATTCTTTAAGATTTTTTTGTTTCTAAGTCCTGGTCTTGAACTCCCATGTACAATCGTTTTTGCAGGGCTTCAAGTCGATCCTGTTACTTTTAGTGAAATTGGTTTGGTGAAAACTGTGCAAAGGGAGAATTGGAGAAGCCTGTGCGAGCGATTGTGGAAGTCTCTTTAAATATGGCTACCTCTTCGGATGATCTACTTCAAGATTTCTTTCAGCGTACATTTGTCGCTGGATTACTCAATTACTGTAATAATTGTTCATTGATTAGATGGTTGTCGAATAATAGTATGGGACTATGTAAGCATGCAAAAACATTACAAGTGTATAGAAGCTTAGGTTTGATATCTAAGGATACTAGGTAATTAATTTATATTTAAAGTATGTTTGCGATGAATGCTCGCTGCAAAGATGATTTGTTTTCTATCTACGAGTAAAAGACGAAGTCTTCAGCGGATCTTCCGTTATGGAAAGGTGGGTGGGACAATAATTGTTGTATTGTGGGTATTAACAGATAGATTAAATGCATTATCCATTAGTGAAGCTAAGACTTTCTATATAAAAGAGCCAAGTTTACTTGAAATTAGATTGTTGGAGGATAAAGCTTTCTTTGAGGCATTGGTCTATCGCATGTAACTTCAATCATAAGATTATTTACATTCGGCATAACCACCTTCAAGTAATTACTTAATTCTTTCTCAGTGAATGACATGTATTATTCCGGAAGATAAATTCAGTGCCCTTCATGCGGGACGAACATTAAAGTATCAATTGTAACAAGCAGTTTGGAAAGCCAAAAACACGTTTTCTTTCTCTCTCTTAACAACCTTGCCACCACATAAGTGGTCGATCTAAATAAACATTGAACATTTAAGCAAACATACACACCCATATATATCTGTGTGTGTGTGTGTGCGTGTGTGTGTGTGTGTGTGTGTATGTATATATATATATATAGATTGCGTTGTTTTCTAGTACATTTAAAAATGTAACTGCACACATATTTAAATAGCTCTATTGTCTGCAAAATGTTAACGATTTCTTGGCAACAACGTGCACTCTGTACGAACCACTTATGTGTAGAATGGTTACGCCATTTATTGTATAAGATAAAATTAGAACACATGTGTTTGTGTGTAAGTGCGTGTGGTGTATCTGGGGAGGTTTATTTTGCCAGTAAAATATATACTCACTAGTCCCATTTCACTTCTTTTTAATATTATTAGACGGCGAATTAACTAAACAATCAATTAAGTAATCGACTTTTTGACTAATCATTTGATAAAACAACCGGCTTTTTTGTCGCCATTCACGCCCTCTTTAATGTGGTGCTGTCGTTACTCCATGTTGTTCGTGTTGCATCGAAAGTTTCGCTTACATTTTGCTGGCTTTCCGAAGCAGGCAACTCAGTATTTAAAGAGGCGAAATCAACAACGGTTGAAGTGAGGGTTTCATCTATGTTCGTACTTTACGACGTCCTTTTCAATGAAATTGTATTTACTTCATTTTCTTGAAATCGAATACAATGCCACGCTGAATTTTTGGTTAAAATCCTTGTTTTTGATTATCTTATCTTTTCTTTTGATTTTGCCTTCTCTCTCTCTCTCTCTCTCTCTCTCTCTCTCTCTCTCTCTCTCTCTCTCTCTTTCTCTCTCCCCCTCTCTCTCTCTCCGCTCTTCCGCTCTCTCTCTCTCTTTCTCTCTCCCCCTCTCTCTCCGCTCTTCCGCTCTCTCTCTCTTTCTCTCCCCCCTCTCTCTCTCCACTCTTCCGCTCTCTCTCTCCACTCTTCCGCTCTCTCTCTCCACTCTTCCGCTCTCTCTCTCCACTCTTCCGCTCTCTCTCTCTCTCTCTCTCTCTCTCTCTCTCTCTCTCTCTCTCTCTCTCTCTCTCTCTCTCTACTTTTCTTTCTTCAAGAGCAAAATGCCTTAGAATCTACTTCCCATTAGAGTTACAGTATATACGCTATTTATCTCCAATTTGTATTTGTTTCTTCAACCAGCTCGAATGCTTCATTGAATAAATTTCTTTGTCTCTTTCAGTTAATACTAACCATAGAGCTAATCATCTTCTTTATTGCTTTATTCAAGTCGATTGATTTAAATATTCTTAGTACCTGTTTATTTATTTATTGTAATTTTGGCATACTTGTATACTCTCGTTTGTCCGACCTAACTTGTATTATTTAACTATATAATTCCCTAGAAGCATAAATCTACTGGCTCTCTGAAGTGAGCGACCCTGCTGTTAAAGAGATAAAATCGTTTTGATCTTCAATCAACAGCTGATGAACGGAGAGTTGGGTTTATGTTTGTGTTTTTCCATATCCCTCTCAATGAGCTTTTATGTACATATTTTTCTCCTGATTATAACGCCACACTCAATTCGTACACAAACACACACACACATACACATACATACACACACACTCACACACGTGCCCTTATATATCACTCATCTTAACTACTACTACAGTCAACAAAGAATCTTCGTTAAGATGAGTGATGTTGTTCTTTTTACATAACAGAATAGGACCTTTATATGCATATTCAAAACGTTTCCCATAAACAAATTTAAAAGATATATATATATATATATATATATATATATATATATATATATATATATATATATATATATATATATATGCATGTATGTATGTATGTATGTATGTATGTACTATGTATGTATGTACGTTTTGAATATGAAAATAAAGGTCCTATTCTGTTATGCCAGCCAGTCTGGTGAACCAGCTTTTTGGAGTTGCATCGAACTGTACCGATATATAATGTAGGATAAATATAATAATGGTAACAACGATAAACCTTGGATGGAATTTGTAAACATTAAATATTTATAAATTTCATCCAAGGTTTATTGTTATTATTATTATTATTACACACACACACACACACACACACACACACACACACACACACACGCATATATACACATTAAGGTGGTACTCCAGCATGGTTACAGACAAATGACTGAAACATGTAAAAACAAGTTATATATATATATATATATATATATATATATATATATGTGTGTGTGTGTGTGTGTGTGTGTGTGTGTGTGTGTGTATGTATGCATGTATGTATGTTAGCCACGGCTAACACCAGGAACCCCTGCACAGATATCACACCCATATTCCTACTGAATATCCGGGGCCTATTACGAACAGGCGGCAAAGACAAGTTCCTATACTTGAAAGACCTAGTAACATGCAATCAAGCAATATGCATGGTGCTTACCGAAACGCATCTAACACCTAATATAGCAGATGCGGAGATAAATATACCAGAGTATGCCGTACTCCGAACAGACAGAAGGGATAGAAGTCATGGGTGAGTTGCAATGTACATCCGAGAAGATGTCACACCCCTACTACTACTATCACACTCAAACTCTGTATGTGATACTTTAATAGTACACATAAAACAAATTGATGTAGTTGTATGCTCAACATACCGTCCACCAAATACCGCAAAGCAGGAAGGTAAATTTGAGGACAGCCTCAGACGCATAGAAGAGGTCCTGACAAATCTGGACCAACACATCAATATACTTTTCCTAGGCGACTTTAACCTCCCAAATGTTAAATGGCCTGAAGGTCACATCCTCTCTGGGATGTCACTGCATGAACAAAGCCAGGCAAAATCATTGCTAGAACTATCCAACATGCTGTTCATGGAACAAGTGATACTCCAACCAACCAGGGGAAGCAATATTTTGGATCTCTGCTTCACAAACAATGTGAGCCTAATCCATAATGTGAAAATAACGCCCACATCTCTCTCAGATCATAACATTATAGAATTAACTAAGTATGGTCCTAGACAACCCACTGACACCCACCCCACCAGGAGAACTCAAGCAATATCCAACCTGAATTTCCACGGGGCGGACTGGAAGTCAATTCGCAGAGAGATTCGAAATCAAAACTGGCATGACAGCCTTTCTATACAAGACAATGACCTCAAACTAAGTCATTTTATGTCAACCATACAAGACATATGCACCAAATACGTGCCATATAGAAAGACCAGCAAACATGCCAATAGAATTCCTAGAGACAGGAAAATCCTTATGAGACACAGAACAAAGGTCTCAAACCAGTTAAATAGAGAACTGGAGGATAGGAAAAGGGCTAAATTAAAACTAACACTGTTAGAAATAGAAAACAAAATTAAACTCTCCCATGAAAAGGAGAGAGCAGAGAAGGAAAAGAGAGCAGTAGAAAGCATAAAAACAAGCCCCAAGGCTTTCTATAGATTTGCAAAGGAGACTGCTACGGTTCAGTATAAGATAGGACCCCTGTTCCTGCCTAATGGCTCACTGACTGCAAATCCCACATGGATAAGTGAAATGCTCAGTACACAATTCAAGAGTGTCTTCACCTCTCCTCTGAGTCACATGCAGATAAAGAACCCAGCTGATTTCTTTGACAATAGCACTCAGCAGAAGGGGACTGCATCCATTACCTACATCGACATTGAAGAGGAAGATGTGATAGCTGCCATAAATGAAATGAGCTCAAATTCGGCAACTGGCCCCGATGGTTTCCCAGCTGTCCTCTTAAAGTCGTGTAAACAAGAATTAGCAGGACCACTCCGGATACTCTTCCAGAGTTTCCTTGCAAATGGTAAACTTCCCAAAAAGCTGAAGGAAGGCACCATATGTCCTATCCATAAAGGTGGAAGCAGAGCAGAGGCTGGAAACTACAGGCCCATCTCTCTGACTTCACATATTAGCAAAGTCATGGAACGAATTGTCAGAAGGAGATTGATTGCGTTCCTAGAAGAAAATGACTTGCTGAATGAGACCCAGCATGGTTTCCGTCCAGGTAGAAGCTGCCTCACGCAGCTCTTGCAGCATTATGACTGGGTCCTGAAGCAGCTACTTGACCATTCAAATGTTGATGTGATATATCTCGACTTTGCAAAAGCCTTTGACAAAGTTGATCATGGCTTGATATGTCACAAGCTGCGAAACCTTGGCATAGCTGGTAAATTAGGAGAGTGGCTGCATGACTTCCTGAATGGTAGAAGTCAGACTGTTGCAGCCAATGGAGAACTATCTAGGGAAACACAAATATTGAGCGGTGTTCCACAGGGAACTGTTCTGGGGCCACTACTGTTCATAGTGGCCCTTCTGGACATGCCCACGGTCACTCGGAGAGACACTGTCACTAGCTATGCTGATGACACAAAGATATCTCAGGCAATAAAGAATCCTGATGATATTGTAAGCCTGCAGAATGACCTAAATGCAATATATGAGTGGGCAGAGCAAAATAATATGCAGTTCAATGCAAAAAAAATTCAAGTACTGCGCTACAAGACCACAAGTACCTCCCAACTGGCATACACAGGGCCTGGAAGTACTGCAATCCCAGAACCACAAACAGTGAGAGATCTGGCCATCAACATGTGTAGTGATGCATCATTTCACATGCACATTGTCAAGTTGACAGCAAGGTGCAGACAACTGGCGGGGTGGATACTGAGGACTTTCCGTACAAGGGATCAAAAAGTTATGTTGATTCTATGGAAGACATTTGTTCTGAGCCGCCTAGACTATTGCTCTCAGTTGTGGTCACCACACAGTGTTAAGCGGACAGCAGAACTCGAGGCAATTCAGCGGCACTATACAAGAAAGATCGCCACAGTCCAACAGATGAACTACAGGGAGCGACTGAAGGCACTAGGTCTCTACTCCCTGGAGCGCAGGCGGGAGAGATATGTAATAATATACATATGGAAAATACTGGAAGGACTGGTGCCAAACTTTGGTATCAAGTACTACAGGAATGCCCGCACGGGTCGCCACTGCACGGTGCCAAAGGTACCGTCCACTGCATCTCACATAAGAACGAGATACTGCAGCAGCCTCGGTTTCAGAGGACCTCAGCTCTTCAATGCCCTGCCAAAACATTTGAGAGACATGCAAGACATGGATGCGGAGGTCTTCAAGACAAAACTTGACGCTTTCCTCTCCACGATACCAGACGAACCAATGGCTCGTAATGAGACGCAGTTTAGGGCAGCTGTGTCAAATTCTCTTATACACCAGATGTGCCATCAAAACTCTTGATTGGACCATGTCAGGTGGGGGAGAAGAGCCATGCAAGGAACGTGAAAATCACGGTGGTGCACCAGCATGACCGCAGCCACTTGGCTGAAACACATAAATAAATAAATAAAATAAATAAAATAAATATATGTATGTATGTATGCATATATATATATATATATATATATATATATATATATATATATATATATATATATATATATATATATATATATATATATATATATATATATATATATATGTATGTATGTATGTATGTATGTATATATGTATGTATGCATATACAGTATATATCTTGACAATGAAAAATGGACAGATAGCCAGACAGACAAACAGACAGAAGAAATGATAGTTGCTGAGATGATCGTGAAAGTGGAGGATATGATATAAAAAGTGATGCTGTTTGTTTAGTCTTAGCTGGAGCAAATAAAATTAAATGATTTAAACCAAGAAACACAACGAAAGGCCCGGGGCAGGGGTTGGTGATAAAATGGCAGTCGTTTGATAGTGGTGATGGTGGTGGTGGTGGTGGTGGGGATTGTGGTCACGTTTGTGAAGTTGCTGATGGCGATATCAACTAATGACCTATGATGTCGACAGTCCACTTTCTCTTCTCTATTTTCTGTTATTCTTTCTGTCTGTCTGTCTGTCTGTCTGTCTGTCTCTCTCTCTCTCTCTCTCTCTATCTATCTATCTATCTCTTTCTCTCTCTCTCTCTGCATACACACAAATATATATATATGTATGTGTATATATATATATATATATATATATATATATATATATATATATATATATATATATATATATATATATATATATATATATATATATATACATATATATATATATATATATATATATATATATATATATATATATATATATATATACACATATATATATATATATATATATATATATATATATATATATATATTTATATATATGTGTGTATATATATATATATATATATATATATATATATATATATATATATATATATATATATCACCCACAACGATACATACATGATTGGCATTTATACATACATTGGTATACTCACACCCACATATACACTGGGAATTAATGCCAATCCCGGTTCACAAACCATTTTACATTGATCAAAAAGAATAATACTCTTTAATACTTTTCATCAACAATGCCGCCATCCACCCCCACCATTTTCTCATCACCACCACAAACACCGCCGTCACAACTATCACCATCAGCATCAGCATCAGAATCATCCCCACCACCAACATCACAATCAACAGCACCACCACCACCACCACCACCACAATCACCAATACCAGCGCCTCCATCTTCGTTGTTCTTCCACACTAGGAAGCCACTGCTGCCGCCATCAGTATCAACACCATCACCACCGTCATCATCACCATCGCCATCAGTGGTATCAGCATCGCTGAGTCAAGGACGAACCACTGCGTGGTCGCTCAGTATCGGCTAAATTTACATCATATCCAATTCTATCGTGTTTAAAACGAGCACGTTCAATATGGGGCCCGGCTTTTCACGTAGTAAAAAACAAAAACGTACCTTGTTCTTATGTTTGCCTGATTAATGATGGCTTGGCACTAAACAACAACAACGTCACTACCACTACAACCACCGCAACCACATCCAGCAACAACAGTTACAATTATCTACATCACCATCCTCCTCATTCTCATCCTCATCCTCATCCTCATTCTCTGTTATCATCATCATCATCATCATCATCATCATCATCATCATCATCATCATCATCATCGTCGTCGTCGTCGTCGTCGTCGTCTTCATTACTTCTGCCATTGCTACCTCTTCATCTATACCAGCATCTTTACAGTCAACATCCCCACCATTATTACCAACACGATCACAACGTCCTCCATCACCACCAACTCCAATATCACCATCTTGTCTCTTTATTGCCCACAAGGGGCTATAAACATAGAGGGGACAAAGAAGGACAGACAACGGAATTAAGTCGATTACATTGACCCCAGTGCGTAACTGGTACTTAATTTATCGACCCCGAAAGGATGAAAGGCAAAGTCGACCTCGGCGGAATTTGAATTCAGAACGTAACGGCAGACGAAATACCGCTAAGCATTTCGCCCGGTGTGCTAACGTTTCTGCAAGCTCGTCGCCTTATATCACCATCTGTCTTCCCATCCTTCAATAGTGTTAATCTGTCATTCATCGTTATGGTGGTGGTGGTGGTGGTGGTGGTGGTGGTGGTAGTGGTTTCGGTGGTGATGGTTTCGGTGGTTGTTGTTGCTGGTGGTGGCGGTGGGGTAGATTTGGTGCTATGGCAGATGATGACAGTCGTAATCTTCATTTTATTGTTGTGGTGTTTGTGATGGTTGTGATGCTGTTGCTGACGGTGGTGGCGTTAGAGTTAGCGCCAGCAGTTATGTCGTGGCGAGTAGAAAGAGAAGGTGGTAGTGGTAGTGGTTTTAGTAATAGTAGTAGTAGTAGTAGCAGCAGTGGTAGTGGTGGTGTTGATAGTAACAGCAGCAATCAGCAGCAGCAACAGCAGCAGCAGCAGCATCAGCAGCAGCAGTAGCAGTAGTAGTAGTAGTAGTAGTAGTAGTAGTAGTAGTAGTAGTTATGATAATGTTAGTGGCTATGGTGATTTTAGAGGTAAAATATTAAATATATCGGTGGCAGTAATAGTTATGATGTTGTTCTGGTTGTTTTGGTAGTTGAAATAAGAATTTCTAACTTCCGGTCAGTCATTGTTATGATCGGCCATTATTATGATTGACCGTTGACTGAACACTATTCAATTTTTTTTCTCCGTGTTTTTCTCCTTGTCTCCGTATTCTTTCTGTTGAAGAGCGTAGCTCGAAACGTCAAAGACTTTCCGTATTCCCGAGCGTCATACTAATATATACTTTGGTTATTTACACCACCTGTTCTCGTCTGTTGTTATTTTTTGTATATTCTCCCACATATAATACACGCTCACGTGGTCGCACCAGCTAATCCTGTCTCCTCTCATCACACACTACCAACTTTTGGATTCTACCTTCTTTCCTTCTGGATCTGGACTGTTTGATTCTGAACTTTATACCCTCCGGCTGCACCTCTCCTACCCACGGATTACACTGGACCCATCTTCTGATTGGAAATCGCTTCAATATACCACGACGTCTAAAAAACTTTTGAACTTTTCCACTTTTGTAAACCTCCTTTATCATCCTTTTTTACCTTACTTTCCTTCACCTACCGTCTCTTCGTACTCTGGATGTTCCTAATCTGTCTTCTCTAATCTGCACCTATTACTTTGTATTCTTCTCCCTCCCTTTCTTTTCTCCTCTCGTTTCTTCTCTCCCTGTCACCCCATTTCTCCCTATTGTCCCATCTTCCTTTTTGCTTTGTTTTTTTCTCCCACCTCGCATATATTTTCTTCTCACAACCCCTTTTTCGTTTTTTCTCCTCATGCCTTTATTTTTTTACCCCCACACCTGTTAAAAAAGTTTTTTTTCCAGTTTTTTTTCCCTTTTTTTTCTTTTTTTTCCTTTTTTCCACGTCCAATTTTCTCATCACGCTTGTTTTTTTTCCACCACACCTTTTGTAATTCTCCTTCCCACGTCTAATTTTCTTTTCTCTCTCGTTCCATCATGCCTGACTACAAATCTTTCCAACTCACTCTCCACAACCGCCTAAAACTATACCTCCGCACACTTCCCTCTCTATACTTTCAACCTACTATACGACTCTCCTTACTCATATTCAAGAAGACTCGTTTCTCTAGTCATATTACGTTTCTCAGTCGCTGCTTACATCACCGCCTCATCCCTAAGGGTTTGCGCCTCCATTTCCACCCCACTCTCCACTCTTCTACCACCATTCTACCCATACTCCGCACCACATCCTACCGCCTTATGCGGGCCACCATTCGCTCCAATCTCTCTAAAATCCACACTATCGACCGCCTTCTTCCTCCAGCCTTTTCCATATTTTTCTCCTCTCTGTCACCCTCCCATGCTCACAATACATTGCGCTTTATCATTCAACTTAATCATCTCTTTCATGCATTTCTTACCGACACTAAGCTCCGCAAACTTCACTCACTCCTCCATTCCTCTACACCCGATGCCACTACCCCAACCCCTCCACCACCCTTCTCCCTCCCTGATGTGCATTCCCCACCCACACCCAACCACCCTGCCTCTCCCACACACACTCCACCCCCTCCCTCCCAGCCCTCCACCATCCCGACCGCCCCTCCTAACCCTACTTCATCCCCTCCTACTTCTATTCCACCCACCCCTTCTCCACTTCAGCCTGTCGTTACCATTCCCCCAGATCTTCCTCTCTCTGAGGCGGAGCGCTCCGTCCTCAATAGGGGTCTGCGCTTCATCCCACTCACTCCATCCTGCAAGGAATTTCAAACCCGTGCTGATGTCCACAGCTTTGTGCGCCGCGTTAGGTTGGGTGCGCTTTTCCATAACACACCACCCGCACCCAACGAGGACTGCTTCACTGACCTGGGCCGACGACCATCCCAGTGGACGCCTGCTCCTGGCCAGTTCCAGGCAGTTGATCTTTTCGCGGGCGCCTGCCAACGCGCTGTGGGCCGGTTTAACTTTTCCAGGCGTCCATCTCGACTCAACATCTCCCCAGCCGAACTCTCGGCCCTTCGATCCGTCCGACGCCGCACGGACATCATCATAAAACCGGCTGATAAGGGTGGAGCCGTGGTAGTATGGCGCGCGGACCTCTACGAGGCCGAAGCTCTCCGTCAACTTCGAGATACCTCATTCTACCGCCCTCTGCCCTCCGACCCCACGCCCAGCTACCAACAGACTGTGTCCTCCACTATCCATGACCTCATCCTCTCCTCCCGTCTCCCCGCCACCGCCTCCAACCTTATTGTTCGCACCCCACGCACCCCCACCATTTACTTCCTCCCCAAGATCCATAAACCGAACAACCCTGGCCGCCCCATCGTGTCCGCCTGCAACTGCCCCACCGAGCTTATCTCAAAATACCTAGACCGTGTCCTCGCCCCCCCCCCCCTAGTGGCTTCTCTCCCTTCCCACATTCATGACACTAACCACGCGCTTCGTCTATTCAACTCTTTCTCTTTCCCTCCCGGCCCTTCTAAGCTTCTCTTCACTCTAGACATCCAGAGCCTCTATACAGTGATCCCCCACGACGAGGGGCTGCGTGCCCTGAAGTTTTTTCTAGACCAACGCCCCAACCCACAACCCGACGCCTCCACACTCATTCGTCTGGCCGAACTTGTCCTATCTCTCAACTGCTTCTCGTTCGCGGGAGATATCTACCAGCATTCTCGGGAGTGGCCATGGGGACGAGAATGGGCCCCAACTACGCGAACCTCTTCGTTGGTTATGTTGAGGCCCAAATATTCTCCAGTTTCACTGGTCCCACTCCCGAACTATACGGTCGGTATATCGACGACTGTATCGGTGCCACCTCTCTCTCCCGCGAACATCTTGACTCGTTCCTCTCTTTCGTTCAATCTTTCCATCCTGCCCTCCACTTCTCCTGTACTGTCTCTGACACCTCTGTCCCCTTTCTCGACATTTCGGTCAGCATCCTCCACTCCGCCCTTAGCACCTCCATCCACTACAAACACACAGACTCACACTCCTATCTCAACTTCTCCTCTTCCCACGCTAGACACACAAAACTTTCCATCCCCTATTCCCAATTCCTCCGTCTACGCAGACTTTGTAGCGACAGCCATGACTTTGAGACTCAGTCTCAACTCATGGCTCACCACTTTAGCCTGCGTGGATATCCACCCACCACCATCCACACCGCCCTTGCCAGAGCACGTTCTGTGGACCGTGCATCTGCTCTCTCCCCCCGAACCCGCCCTGCCGTTTCCCGCCTCCCTTTTCCCCTCACCTACCATCCCACCACCCTACCCCTCCAACGCTCCATTCTCCGAGCTTTTCGGCGCCTCCAGTCCGACCCCTCCACCTCCCACATCTTCCCTAATCGACCCCTCCCCTCCTTCAAACGAGCCCACAACCACAACCTCTTGGTCCACAGCTTCTTCCCCAACCCAACCTCCCAACCTGGCTCGTTCCCCTGCTCCCGCCCACGCTGCCGCACTTGCCCTTACCTCTCCAACACCACCCTCCTCACCAGCACCCATCACCGACCCTATCGCATCACCGACTCCTTCACCTGCACGTCTACCAACATCATATATTGCCTCTCCTGCTCTCTCTGCCAATCCCTGTACATCGGACAAACGGGGCGCCGCCTGGCCGACCGATTCGCGGAACACCTCCGAGATATCAACGTCGGCAATGACACCCCGGTGTCACGCCACTTCCGTTCTGCCGGCCACTCCTTGCGGCAACACCTGTCTGTGTTTGGATTGTCCATGCACAGGGGCCATCCGGACTCCCGTTTGCGCCGTGAACAGGGATTAATCTTCTATCTTCGCTCCTTTGCGCCACATGGGCTCAACTCCCCTCCACTCTTCATCTAACCCCCTCCTGCTGTCTCTCTCCCCCACCCTCCCTCCTACCACCCATCTCTCCCCTTCCCCACCTCCTGCTCCGACTCCTACTTCTTTGTACGTCTCTTCACCTCTCTTCATACTTCTCTCCACTCCCACTTCTCTTCACCCCTACTCTTTCTCTCCTCTCTCTTACTCTCTCTCACTCTCTTCTCTCGTACTCCCCCCTCTCTCACTCTTACTCTCTACACTCTTACTCTCCTACTCTCTACACTCTTACTCTCTTACTCTCTCACCCTTACTCTCTCACTCTCTTCCCCTCTCTCTCACTCTCTTTCTCTTCCTTTCTTTCTCCCCCCCATACCCCTCTTCCCTCTCTCACTCTCTTTCTCTTCCTCTCTTTCTCTTCCTCTCTTTCTCCCCCTATACCCACCTTCCCCTCTTTCTCCCCCCATACCCACCTTCCCCCTCTCTCCATCCCCCTTCCCTCTCTTATACCCACCCTCTCTCCTCTCTTCCTCTCCCCTCCCATACCCATCTTCCCCCTCTCTTACATCCACCTTCCCCTTCTCCCTCCTCGTCAACACCCCCTCATAAGCTCATCCCACCACACCCCAACATACTCCTACTCTACCTTCCCACTCCACCCCATCCAATTCCTTACACCCACCACCCACCCCTACCCACATACCCCACCCTACCCACAGACCCCTACCTCTACCCCACACTCCACCCATGCCTTCCCCACCTCCCAACACCCTCACATCACACCACACCAATACCCTCGCATCACACCACGCACACCACACCAATACCCTCGCATCACACCACGCACACACTACAACTGACCAACTACTTTCTCCCTTTCTCCCTTCCCCCATTTTCAAACTACATACGTCAAGATCACCAGCAGTCTACCTCCCACACACAGCCCCTCGTTCCCGATTCCGTTTGTTATCTCCCCCTTTCTTAGCTCTCCTGAAATAAGAATTTCTAACTTCCGGTCAGCCATTGTTATGCTCGGCCATTATTATGATTGACCGTTGACTGAACACTATTCAATTTTTTTTCTCCGTGTTTTTCTCCTTGTCTCCGTATTCTTTCTATTGAAGAGCGTAGCTCGAAACGTCAAAGACTTTCCGTATTCCCGAGCGTCATACTAATATATACTTTTGTTATTTACACCACCTGTCCTCGTCTGTTGTTATTTTTTGTATATTCTCCCATATATATATATATATATATATATATATATATATATATATATATATATATATATATATATATATATATATATATATATATATATATACATATATTATAATGTTAGGGAATTTCAAAATCTGAACTCATAAGGATATACAATTTAATAATATCAAATTGAATTATATAATGAAACATATATTAATAATTTACAGAAGAACCACCACGGTGTAACTCAAACGATGAAGGAGATCAAATATCATCAATAAAAGCATGCTATACAAAATACTAGTTTAAAAATCTAAAACCATGACACTTTATTTATTGTACTAAATATTGCTTAAACTTACAGATTTTTCTACTTTTTCCTATTTTATTTTATTGCATCTTTAAATATTACGATACGTTTTTTGAAGTTACAAGACCTGAAGAGTATCTTCATTCTGAGTGGTATTTATCTTGATCGATTTATTGTAGATTGACAAGATCTTTTCCACTTTTATGTGGCCATAAAACGCGCGTAGTCTTTTTATTATAAGAATGATGAACAAAACACCCGTGTTTCTGAAGGTGAATTATCCAAATTCCAAAGGATTCCTTTCAACAGATGGCTATGATACTCCCCCACTTCTTCTGCTCCTGATTAGAGATGCACATATCGTCAGCCACTAAGGGACATGCTCAACTGGTTAAGGTCAAGCAACTGACAAGCAAATCTGTGGTATTGAGCACAATATTTGCTGCAACCCATCTTTTATACCAAGGCAAAACAATGTACATGATAACACTTCCAATCAGTTAAGGTCAGAAGCCACGAGAGCCACTACCCGGTACTACATTATTATTATTATTATTATTATTATTATTATTATTATTATTATTATTATTATTATTATTATCATTATTAAGGCGGTGAGATGGCAGAATTGATAGCACGCCAGGCGAAATGCTTAGCGGCATTTCGTTCGCCTTGACGTTCGGAGTTCAAATTCCGCCGAGGTCGAATCTACCTTTCATCCTTTCGGACTAGTTGAGCACCATAAATTAAGTACCAGTAGTAGTAGGAGGGGCAGCAGCAGCAGCAGCAGCAGCAGCAGCAGTAGTAGTGATTGTCCATAATAGTGAGATAACGGATGTTCGCGTCACCAAAACCCATAGCATTAATATCATCACCGAATTATCAATTACTCTAAACCCATTTCAACAACAGTAACAAAAGCAGAATCAGGTGCATACATCATCATCCCCTGGCATTATTTAGTTAGACTGCTGCTGCTGCTGCTGATGATGATGATGATGATGATGACGACGTGATACAAGCGTTTCTGTTGGGTCAATATGTCAGCTGTAATGTTGACGCCGGCTCGTTCATTTATTCAAAGTCATTTTTGTATAATGATCCTTTGGTTGTGTTATATAGTAAATCTATTGTAGTATATTACACGTTTGAGTCGACATTGAGTGTATAATTAGATTCATTCGGTAAATGTAAACAGATGCTTATACAATCTCCCTGATCACCCCCTATTTTCATCTTTTTATTTTCATTTTTTTTTGTTACCCATAGAGAGATTGTTAAAGCTTGTGTTTACATTTGCCTATTGTATCCAATTAGCTGACTAAACCGTGTACTAAAACAATACATTTTCTCTTTAGTTGAATTACAGTCTAAAAGAGTAATTGACTTATTTAACAATAATTAATTCATTGTAATTCTTTACATAGCTAGGATCAAAAAGTGGTGTTTTTATTCAGAGTCAGAAGCTACATCAGCCCTCAACAATTACTGGAATTCTACAAAGCTCAGATGAACCTCACAATGGTGTAAAATAAAGTAAGTACCAGTTGAACACTGGGGGTCGATGTAATCGGCTCACTGCGAACTTGTGGCCCTTGTGCCAAATTTTGAAACCATCATTAATATTATTAGATCCAGCAACTAAGTCCTTGCACTAACCACTACGTCGAGTTCTGTCTTTCCAAAAGGTCGGTCTTCTACGAGGGTAATCCCAAAAGCAAGGTCTCCAAAAATATTTAGAAATCACAGAAACGTTTATTGTCACGATGTTTACATAATTTTGAAATTTGAACATTTATCTATTTCCCGACATAATCGCCATTTCGGTCGATGTATTTTTGTAGGCGTTGTGGCAGTTTTTCTCATGCCCATGTCATACCAGCTCACTGCCATGTCGTTGAGGAAGCGTTGTACCTCATCTTTCACCTTGTCGTCGTTGCTGAAGCGCGTTCCGACTAAATGTTCTTTCAACTTAGAGAACAGGTGGTAGTCACTGGGTGCCAAGTCCGGACTATAAGGAGAGTGGGTGATGACGTCCCGTTTATGGTCTTTGTGCCGTTTATGGTCTTCTGTGAGTATTCGCGGGAACCATCTTGCGCACACCTTCTGATATTGCAACTTTTTACTCAAAATCCTATATGAATGGTGCTACAAGAAACCTCGGGAACTAAAATGCGGAGATCATCCAGAGTGATCCGCCGATTTTCACACAGGATTTGCTCAACCTTCGCGACTGTCTCATCGGAAATTGATGGCCACCCGCTTCTTTCTTCGTCAGGAATCTCAGTACGACCAGCTGCAAACTCTCTACACCACTTGAAGACATCCGTGCACGACTCGCCATACACTACCGTTAATTGGCGATGAATTTCAATCGATTTCAATCGGTGTGAACTTCACAGTTGGTGATAGCGTTAATCGGGGTCTCCATCAGATACGACTGTTAAACCAAGACTGAGTGAGGCAGCGAGGCGCGCACAGGAACAGGTGCAGGTGCATGCACAACAAACACAAAAGTATTGCCAATAGCCGCACGCACAGTATCCTTGCGTCCCCAACGCTTTGGAGATCTTACTTTTGGGATTATCCTCGTAGAATTTCCTGTGTGCTTATTTCATTTTCACATGCGTTAACTTGCAATGGTTTACTTGCAGTCGCTGACCTCGCAGGACCTGTAAGGGTTATGAACACTGACACTGCCACATTTTTTCAGATTCAGCAAATAAGGCTCCTTGAGGAATAAAACTCAAAGGTTCTGGCAACACTAAATGAGTATTGAATTAATATCCATTTCTTATTTTGGCACAAGGCCTAAAATTTATGACGAGGGAGCTAACTGACTCCATCAACACCAGTGCTTTCTTAACTGATACTTATTTTATCGAAAGGATGAACGGTAAAGTCGACCTCGGCAGTATTTGAACTCAGGACGTAAAGACGAACGATAGGCCGTTAAGCATTTTGTTCGACGTGCTAACGGTTCTGCCAATTCGCCGCCTTGTAATGAATTAATAATGATGTTTTGAACTTTTAAAACCTCTTCACTGAAGTTGTCGTCGTCGTCGTCGTCGTCGTCGTCATCGTCGTCATCGTCGTTGTTGTTGTTGCTGTAGCTATTGTCACTTAACTCATGTATTGTAAGAATGAACACCACAACTAAATATCATTTCCCCTTTTTTGTTTGTCTTTTGTATGTGTGTGTGTGGGGGGGGGGTCGTATATAAGGACTACATTTTCTAATTCACCCCTTCCTTCTCAATGCATCACTGTATAATTTCGAGCAAATTGGCAGCTATTTCGAGCACGCTGAGAGATCATTTAGAGGCTACAGCACTGCTTGTTAAAAATAATTCATTATAAGGACTATATTTTCCAATGTACCCCTCCCTTTTTAGTGCAGTACTGTTTGATTTGGGGCAAATTGGCTGCTATTTCGAGCAGATCGAGAAATCACTCAGAGGCTACAGCACAGCTTGTTAAAAAGAATTCATTGCTATGTAGAAAAAAATCTCTTTAGCTCACCCTTGTGTAAATAAATTTGTACACTGGTGGGTGTTACTTTGGTTACCGTTAATACGCCAGTGTAATGAATACGCCCGTTCAGCTTGTTAGCTTGTTAACCTTTACGTATATTTGAACCTGTACAACGGTGGGATTTATCTCATTTTTAAAAAAAATTCTTTTTATAGCACTTGTTAAAAGTAAGACCACTTGAAATTAAACATGAAATACATTAATTTAACATGAACAGATGTCGATCCGTCCATCTTTGAAAAAAGGAGAGAGAGAGAGAAGAAGAGACAGAGAGAAAAGTATGGAAGGGGATGCAGAATTACTAGAGTATTTCCCGTCCTCTCTAAAACATAGAGATAAAAAGGAAAAGTTGTCAATGATGGTGATTTTAGAATGAGGGAGTGTTATTTTCCGAGAAGCTTCCTAATGGTGATTTGATCCTCTTCAAAGGTCAACTTGATTATGAATATATATATAATCCTACGAACACACACACACACATACACACACACACACGCATACACACACACACACACACACATACACACACACACACACACACACACACACACTCACACTTGTATTCGTATTATGCGAATCATGTATGAGCGTAGCTTTTGATCCAGACAGCTACATTTTTTGTTTTAGAGTTTGATCTATTTTTACATTTCTTTTTACCAAATTTTCTTTTCCCTTTGAAGTGAATAATAGACCATTCGTGATGCTTGCCCTTTAGACTCTTGAGAGAAGGAACAAAGATCGTTGATGCTAGTGAAACCATTCTTAGTTTCTGACCAATGGTACCCGCTTATGTTCCCGCCTATGTTGAAATGCAAATGTCTGGAAGATATATTTCTATTATAACACAACAGAATTCTATGGACATTCTGAGGATTTCTCCATTACATTGATATCACATCTTTACAACTGTTTTTTGTATATATGGATATATATATATATATATATATATATATATATATATATATATGTGTGTGTGTGTGTGTGCATATATATATATATATATATATATATATATGTGTGTGTGTGCATATATGTATGTATGTATAATTAATTTACAAAGGTACCGTTAATTCTATTATTATCCAAAGTTACTAATTTAAGAATAATAATAACAGAACCAACGATACAGTCGGCAACAGGCCAAAAAATAGCATTTAAATAGCCGAGAGATTAAAATTAATTAAAGGATATACTAAGTATGTCTACCTGCTTGAAATAACAGTCAAAACTCGTTATTAAATCGCCAAAAAATACACTGGTGATAACTACACAAATCAAACGAAGGCAAATTTGGTTAAGACAGTCTACTTACATATATTTAAGCATTTCGATTCACGTGGATTAATGTTAATAAACTATTTTTCTCGTAGTTCTATAACAAGCTTATTTTACACTGGGAAGCTGCTGTATTTTTGTACAATACCGAAGCAAGTCTCAAGAAGGAAGCTAAATTCTGCTTTTCAGAAGACATACTCTCATGGAATGTAATTACAACCGGAAAATTTAAGCATCTTATGATGCCTGACCACCCGCTCAGTACCTGATTTGGTAGTGTCTTGATCTGTCTCAAATTCAGAGTAAAATTTTGTATACACTTAAAAGCTGCAAATACCCTAACAATTATGAGATGCGTCGTGCAGCCACGTCATTTTCAAAAAGGTTACTCATGTCCAAACTCTAAAATTTTTCGAAAAACAAAATAATTAAAAAACAAAACATATTATTGTTTCACACGATATCAAATAGCCGGAAAACACAGCAGCATCGTCATTTAGTAATAAAAATACTTCAACTGAACCACCAAAGAAAAATCTCCATCAAGCACAAGAAATCTTATGTAATATAAAACGCAGACACGCATATGAGACTTGTGTATGTTTAATTGCTATATGAGTATGAATGTGTGTGTGTGTGTGTGTGTGTGTATGTGTGTGCGTGTATATGTGTGTGTGTGTGTGAGTGCGTCCGTGTGTATGCTTGTACATGAATATTTGTGTATATGTGAGAGAGTTAAATAAATTCATTTATGCACAAACCTACTCATAAATTTATATGCATATATATTAGTATAAATTTGTGTGTGTATATATATATATATATATATATATATATATATATATATATATATATGTATGTATGTATGTATGTATATGTATTTGTATATGTGTGTGTGTATGTACGCATGTAATCATGTACATATATATACAAACATAAATATATTATATATTGTTTATGTATATACACACACACACAAACATACTTGTATACATACATTAGAATATATTTTTAAACAAAAGCTCTATATATAAACACATACATACATATACACACACACGTGCACACATACACACACACGCATATATATTTATATACGTATCCCGAAAGTGACCCTTGCCTGTGCTTATTCTTAATTAATTATTTCCTTTCAAATTAAAGAAAAAGATTAATCCCTGTTCGTTGATTAATAACATAAGATTTTTCAGTAAACGTTGTTTACTTATATTTCAAATTTTAACAAAATGTTTCTTTCTTTAATGAAATCCAATACTGTTAAATACTGCACTAATTTCAAATAAGAAAAAACACTAATTTCCAAATATGGTCGTTCCTCGAAACCAAATATATACAGCATATACAGTTTAGAAGTGAAATAAATTGGTCTGTGACGATGGGGGTGGAGGCTTTTTAACGGTTCGGGCAAGACCTTTCGTGTTGGTTAAGTTTCGTTTTATAATTGATTCTAATGATATCATGTGAACAGACCACTGAATCACGGTGCTGGTTGTACAGAAGCAACGTAATGTTGCCTAGCCCCCAGAGCAGAGTGTGATCGAGTAGAGCTGTGATCAAAGGCATTCCAGCCGTAACCTTGTCCTCAAATTTTCAAACACAATGTATCTAGGACTAAATTTTTCAAAGCGTCGTTCTACTTTTTCCTTCTTTTTCTTTTGCATGCGGAAAAGTTTAGTTTGTGACATATTGAGCTACTTTTCTAGTATGTCGAGTAACGCATAGAAGCTCTTTCATTTGATGGAAACACTTTCAGATCAACGCAGTCAATTGTTGATTTGGTAATGAGTTTACCGACAGACTTAACCATTATCATGTGATCCTTCATGAACAGCATGCACACAGACAACCCATTTTTTTCTCCTTCCCCTCTTTCTTTCTCTCTTTCTCTTTCTCTCTCACTCTTTCTTATCAGTCATCAAGTATACAGTTGTTGTTGTTGGCACTCCGTCACTTACGACGTCCAAGGTTCCACTTGATCCGATCAATGGAACAGCCTGCTCATGAAATTAACGTGCAAGTGGCTGAGCACTCCACAGACACGTGTACCCTTAACGTAGTTCTCGGGGATATTCAGCGTGGCACAGTGTGACAAGGCTGACCCTTTGAATTACAGGCACAACAGAAACAGGAAGTAAGAATGAGAGAAAGTTGTGGTGGAAGAGTACAGCAGGGTTCGCCACCATCCCCTGCCGAAGCCTCGTGGAGCTTTAGGTGTTTTCGCACAATAAGCACTGACAACGCTCGGTCTGAGAATCGAAACCGCGATCCTATGACCGCGAGTCCGCTGCCCTAACCACTGGGCCATTGTGCCTCCGCTCATCAAGTATACAACTCACACACAAAAAGACACACACACACACATTAGCACGATTGATTTAATTTAATTGTACTGTAAACTAATAAGTTCACATTCAACAATAATAAAATTGATATAAAATAATAAATGTATACACATTAATGATTAAGTAATGAATATTATATCTGAGCTTTTATATGACTCATGTTAGTATTGCCAAACATACTAATCCGTAAGTTACTGAACGGAGACGGTTACCTGCTCCTTCTTGTAATTTAACCTTAGATTAGGGCGGAAAACAAGAAAATTCGGTAGAACGTCGACAAAAGCGCCTTGCAGGATTTGTTCAGACTCTTTACGTTCAGTGTTCGATTTCTGCTGCGGTCGGGGTTTGATGAAATAAAATAACAATGAAGCACTGGAATCAAAAATATCGACTACATCATTTCCCTTAAAATTGCTGGCGTTGTGCCTAGACCAGAAACCTCTGTTTAATCTCCGGTCATCCCAGATCAAGAAGACTTATAAGCAGAAGTGTTACAGCTTTGAGCAACCTTCTTTTTTTTTTAAAGAGAAATGTAACTGCAGCTTATGTTATTCAATAAGGGCTTCTTTTTTTATTTTTCTATTTATTTTATTCATTTTTTTCCAAGACGACATGGTATGATGTAAGAAGACAGGAGCTGATATTTCAGGAATATCTAACGACCACCTAAAGACTCTTGTACCTTCGCCTTTCGAAAAAGACTTGACTAGATATGTAGACTGAAACGGTCATTCTAGACTGTTTAACTGACTTTATTTTGAACCCAGATAGGAGCATTTTATTTCACTTCCGCCTTGTATTTATGAGTCGGGATTTAGTGAAAAGTGTAAAGAGAGACATCTTCCATATGACTGGTTCATCAACTACTATATTATACGAAAACGAACGCTTCAGTGGTCCTCTAACTTATCCAATGAGGATTACGAATATGTGGATAGAAGGAGGTAATTTATTTTCAAGCCAACGATCGATATACCGGTGAAGATTTTGATCCTTTGTGTTTGGTGGGAAAACTGCTGGGCTTCCTGATTAGTGTTTCAGGTAGTAACTACATTATGGCACTTAATTTATCTGATGAAGCTTCCGTTTCTTTTCTTATTACTTATCATGGTTCATTGACAGTTCTCTCACGCAATGCTACGTTTCAGATAGCGTATTGTCATTTCATTTGAACGCTTTTTTTCACATTCTCACGTTAACAAAGTTAATCTGTTTCTTTATTGCTTTTCTGAGAAAAAAAAATCACCGTGGGCGTTATAGTTTGAGGAGTCATGTTAATTTTGTTATTGTTGTTGCTGTTGTTGTAGCTGTCGTTTTTGTAGTTGTTATTGCTGTGTATAGTCGTAGTGGTTGTAAGTCAACAGAGAGAACGATACGAAAACAACTCTATTTATCCACTGGACATGATACCTTTCAGTGTGCTTTTGAGGAACCCGATGCTCAATTTCCCATGCAAATTGCATGATATTGTTGTCGGTGTTGTTTTTGTTGTTTAGTATCAAGTCAAACCTGATTGAATAGGCTTATGATCAAAAGTGTTACAACTGTGATCGTACCATCCTATTTTTTTTCATACATATTTTTTCATGCATTAATCACTGTCTTTCCTTTTTTTTTCTTACTAAAACGTCAGGTGTGGATTATAAAAGACTTAACTTCTATTACAGCTGCTTAAATGACCACATAAAGTGTTCCTCGATTGAATCAGTTTGAGTGTGAAAAATTACGAATTGTGTGATGTTCAATATTGTTTCTATGGTAATACTGTAATTAGCATTGGTCCCGAGAAAACCAATTTTCAAAACCTGTGGTTTATTTTTAGCAGAGATTGACTAATCGTTGTAGGGGCTTGGTTTACATGGATACTCCAGAAGTTATGGCAGCTCATATAGGCAGAGAAGACAACAGATATTGAGAAATTTTGAGTATTTAATGGCGTCCTAATTAAGCATTTGACAGGCACGTTTGCATTTTGAATACTGGTCGAAAAAGTTGATCTTTGTTAATAAACAAACATTTGACTCCGAAACGTGTTTCTCTCTCTCAATATGTATATGTCTCACCCCCTCTCTCTCTCTCTCTTTCTCTAAATCCACCATATCTTTCTCTCTTCTCTCTCTCTCTCCCTTGTGGATCTGTGTGTTATATATAAACACAGGCAATGCATATGTACACTGGAGAGATGCACGAGTGCATGTACACACATATACATACACACATACACACAAATACAAACATCTATAAGTAAATCTAAAACAGTTATATATAGTAAATATGTTAATATTTTGATAGATATATTTAGATTTTGATGAGGATCTAAGTAATATAAAATTAATGCTTCTAAAATTAGAAAATATAAAATAAAACCAATGCGTATGCCATCAGGAGAATGGAATTGTGAAGACTCAGGCACAGTTTTGTGACTATTAACGATGTGCCAAATTGAGAAATCGTTCTATAATCCTTATCAGGATTTAAGAGGAGCAAGCTCAGGATTTCTGTAACATTTCTGTGGAGGTAAAGTATTCCACTCGTTAGCTGCTATGTTATTTTGTCAACACCTTTGTAAATGAATAGAGCATGCCGTGGTTAAGGATGTGCAGATCGGCGCTGGGGTTGCGACATCACCAGAATTTCCTAGACGGTGGGCAATCATGGTCACTGTTTGTCAGACTCGGTTTTCGGCAGTTCGTCTCTTTGACAGAGTTGCAGTCTGGGATCAAAGGTAGACAGGACGTCTGACACCTAGGGTGTCCTCAGGCGTTTACATCCTTCTGCCTGTTGGACAATGTGATTGGTGGCAGTTCCAATTTGGTGTTCTATAGAGAATTAGTAGCTAGAAAATGCGATGATATTCCCAGGGAGATTCTAAGCGTTGACGAAAACATACTAGCTGCTTTGTGGCGTACTTTCGGGTCGGGGCACATGGATAAATCCCTGGACCGACAGTGCTACAGGTGGGCATTGCTAGTACGGGATAAGCTTTATAGGCACGGAAGTGCTGACATCCGAGATCGGCCAAGACGCGCACAGTGCAACGAAGCTATTCTGCACGCATTCATCCAGTGTCATAACTTAGATGACTTGTGGAGTTATGACCAACACATACTGTGAATTGTGGGACTGATCCAGCTATCAGCTGAGTTCAACGTGCATTAATGAAGGGGAAACTTCTTTAACAAAGCAAATAAAGGAGGTACGCTGCTTATTGAAATTTAGTGTTGTATAGAGTAAGTAGCTTGAAAATGCGATGATATTCTCAGATTCTAAGCTTATTGAAATCAGGAAGGGCCAAAAAGTAAAACTCAGGCTTTAAAAAGTGTGTAATGAATATCCTAAGCCCAGTAAAGTTGTATTGTAATTCATAGATCTTTGACATAACTGAGAGTAAACAGAAAAGAGAGATTTAAGATTTAAGATATAAAAAAATAAAGGCTTTTTTATGAAAAGTAACGATAAATATATACAATTAGATGAACTGAGGTAGAATTAAGAGGAATAAAAGTCATTATTTTGAATTGTTAAAAGGATATCTCTATACATACACACACACACACACACATACACACACACACACATACACATACACACACACACACACACACACACACACACACACACACACACACACACACACACACACACACACACACACACACACATATATATATATATATATATATATATATATATAATAATTTATATAAGGGCATTAACTATATAGTAATGCCTCACGCTTAGAGGGACTAAAAAAGTCAAAAACTACCAAAAAATAAGCAACATATTTACCGAAAGCGAGGAAATGCAACTTTCAAAAATTAATCTCCTAAAAACATTTGACTTAACGGCAAACCACTGGTTTCTCAATTAATACAGCAAAAACTGTGAAGTAAGCTGCATCTTTTGTTCATCAGTACACGTATGGTCGAGACACATAAAAAATAAACAAAAATCAACATTCCACGATGTACCCAACATAGTACGATGACTTCTGTTCATCATTATATATCCGTGAAAGAGGTTAGAATTTATCCGGTTGCATCTCAGTAACACGTAATGGTATATGGGATGTATGAGGATTAGTGTGATTATTGGTATTAGTACAGTTGGTATTGTCTTGTATTACGTTGTGTGCTCATGTTAAGCTGTCGTTGATATTTATTACTGAAAGTTGTCTCTTTATTTAGTTTTTGCTGGTCTGAGATGTTCTGGGTACATTGGCAAAAAGGGAAAATTATATATATATATATATATATATATATATATATATATATATATATATATATATATATATATATATATATATATATATATATATATATATATATATATATATATATATATATATCATCATAAATATACAGGGATTAGCATTGAGTTGCTTTTCCAACATACTGAAAATTTAGAAATAGCAGTCAAAGAACTACTGATTCTACAGTAGTTCTTTGACTGCTATTTCTAAATTTTCAGTATGTTGGAGAAGCAACTCAGTGCTAATCCCTGTATATTTATAATGATAAATAGTTTTACCGATAAAGGTTTTTTCATACTGAACTACTTGGCAAAATTGTTAATTATTAATTCTATTATTAATTGACGATTCCCTGCCCTTATTCTTGTATATATATATATATATATATATATATATATATATATATATATATATATATATATATATATATATATATATATATATATATATATATATATATATATATATATATATATATATATATATATATATATATATAATCTTCCCTTTTTGCCAATGTACCCAGAACATCTCAGACCAGCAAAAACTAAATGAAGAGACAACTTTCAGTAATAAATATCAACGACAGCTTAACATGAGCACACAACGTAATACAAGACAATACCAACTGTACTAATACCAATAATCACACTAATCCTCATACATCCCATATACCATTCATACCCTATAAATCATGTTAGCCAAATTGCATAACTTTCAGAACTGCTTACCTCCCTTGCATACAATCTTTTCACTCAGGTACTATTAGATCCAACACCGTTTGGAAATCGGTGTTTATTCAAAGTCAGTGAACAGCGATGACGAAACTGGTATGACTTTCTCTATTGACTCATGATAATGATTTATATACTTCTGAATTCCACCTCAAATCATTTATTTGTATGTATATATCTTTGTTTTTATAAAAAAAAACATTAATTTTTTACCTTGTTGGCATTTACTCTGTTTCTTTTTACTTTTCCCCTATATATATATATATATATATATATATATATATATATATATATATATATATATATCGTTATCTATCTATCTATCGTTATCTATCTATCTATCTATCGTAGTTTCAATTCCTAGACCCGGTGATGCGTTGTGTTCTTGAGCAAAACACTCCATCTCACTTTGCTCTGCGATCATTTCGACACCTGACACGTGGTACATCCTGCAGCTGCGCAGTCAACCTCGACTTGATGAGGGAGCGACCTAATGTACAGCACATACATCTGATTACTATAAAACGAATCATTTGTGCTGGTCGTTCGGCAAAAGCTGAACACTCATACGCTGTCTACGACGGGGGAGTCCATCGGTTTTATAACTGTTTATAGACATGATGTATTAATTATCACGTAATGTTGTTGAAACAATTGTAAAGCATGGAGTAAACATTATTTAATAAACTCCATTCTTCACTTATTTATATGCGAGTATGTTAGAGAGTGAGCGAGTGAGTGGGTGAATGAGTATCTGTGTATGAGTGGGTGATTGACTCTCTGTGTGGGGGGCGGGGGTGGTACGCGCGCGTACATCTACACAAACGAACGCCTTTTGTCATTTCTGTTGTGTATATAATTCACCATTAGTTTGCCTTCCATTTCTAGCATACAGCCATTTTTTCATGAAAACTGAATTGCTTTCTTTCACTGTGACTGTTTCTCTCGGTCTGTTTTGGCTCTTCTCTTCTTTTTTCTCCCTGCTCTCTCTCTCTCTCTCTCTCTCTCTCTATCTATCTCTCTCTCTCTCTCTCTCTCTCTCTCCCTTTCTTTCTTTCTCTCTGTCTTGCTATCTTTCTCTCTTCGTCCATTCCTCCTTTTCTCTCTCCCTGTCTTCTTTTCTGACCCATCTTGCGCTTTCCGCCACTATCTTTCTCCATGTTTTGCCTTCTTTTTCTTACTATCTCTTTCATGTTCCATCAGTTCCTTTCTCTCTCTTCCTGTTTTTCCGATCACCTCGTTCCTTTCACATGATCCTAATAAAACCCACAATTCCTTTCTGTCACATTTTGTCCCTCGAGCGTCTTACTCAATGTCTCAGGTTGTATCCGTTTAAAAGTCTTTTTTTAATTTTCCATCTATGTTTGTACGTTACTGTCCATCTTTGTCTGAAGTCCAAGGACCTCTGAATTTATGTTCTGCTTCTGTTTACTTTATTGTTTTACACAAGCTCATACACCTCTGTCCTCTTTCTATTCACTGATTTCTGTTGACTATTATTTTAACGTGGTGTGCATTTAGTTGTAAGATTTCTCGTATTGTCATCTTTGAATTCGATCGCTTTCAAGACGAACGACGCCAGGTTTTCCCGAGTGCCGAAACCGTATTGATTCTGGATATAAATATTAGATTTATGCATATATATTTTCTGTTCTGTATCTATTGCTGTGCAGGTCTGTCACAATTATTTATATGTATAAATGTGTGTATGGATGTGTAAATACATACATACATACATACATACATACATACCTTCCATTATCTATTGTTTTTCTTGAAACTTTATCCAGTTTTTCATAAATCATTGTGTAACATCCTTATACACCATTCCTTTTTATATATCCTTTTCTTGTCTTCCTCTCATGTTTTTAGCTTTTATATTTATTGTGGATTGAAGGACGGGCGAGAGCGATATAGTATTTATTCTGGCATTTTACAGTCTAAATCCAAATCCAGTCTTTCATTCTTATGGGGTCGATAAAATAAACTGTCAATGAAGTACTGGGGCTGACTACCAGCCTCTCAAACTTTCAGGCTTTGTTCTTACTTTAGAAAGAAATATAATAAAGGATGAATCCAGAACAGTAATAAGATTCCGATTCAAAGTAACCGGGATACTTAGTTACGTCCCTTTAAGAGAACAAGATTGTGGCTGTTCATATTTGAAATCCTACTGAGATCAACATTACTCTCTTGCTTTCAGGATTTCCATAAAATAAGTACAATTTCGTACTTGGTCGATTTCATTGACTGCTCCCTTACCCTTGCCCACAAAAAATTGTGGCCTTGCGCCTATGTTAGAAATCATTATTATTTTAACCAAACATATATTCTTTTATTTTGAGTAAACTACATACAAGTGTATAATAAAATAAATTACTATAATGTAGGCTCCATACACCTGCTCACAATAAGGGAGCTTGACAGCTTGGCATGGAAAATAAGTAAAAAATAAATCTATGAAAGAACAACATGCATACAAGTCAAAAGCTATACGGTCGTCTGTCAGTAAGTTTGCCGACATGTTGGCTTATAAAAATATTGACCTGTCGACTTCTAAGAGAACAACCACGCAAGATAAAAAAAATAAAAGAAACGTCAACAATAATGGTGAAAAATAAAACAATCAATCAAGCAACAAGCAAGAAAGAATTATGTTAAAACGGAGTAGAGGTGGAGGCGGGGAATTGACCGAGGAACGAAAAGAAAAAAAGAATTAAGAAAGTAAAGAAATTTCTCATAATACAATTTCTATGTTGATTTTTGCATCGTGCTGTTAGCCACTTGATTTGATCATTGGAAAGTGATCTGTTAACAGAGTGAACATTTGCTTGTTAAAAACAAACACACGGTCGTGTAAAGTCGTTAGGAATATATTTTTATAAAGTCAAGCCACCTTGGCATTAAAAAAAAAAAGATGGATTTGTAGTCATCGTAATTTTAATCATCATCGTCGTCATCACTGTCGTCATCATTGTCGAAGGAACTTTTGGTTTCAGTCGTAGAATTTCAAAATTTATGTCAACAAGAGCAGCAATGAATTCACAACAATAATAATGGTTCCAAATTTTGCCACACGGACAGAAATTGTGGGGGAGGGGGTGAGACGTTTACATCGACCTCAGTGTTCAACCGGTACTTATTTTATAGACCCCGAAAGGAGGAAAGGCAAAGTTGACCATGGCAGAATTTGAACTCAGAACGTAACGACGGGAGAAATATCTCCAAGCATTTCGCCCGGCGTGCTAACAATTCTGCCAGCTCGCCGCTTTCACAACAGCAACAACAACAATAATAATAGTAATAATTATAAGAGCATTAATAGTTTTTTTTTTAATGGCCTCAAGGGCTTCGAAAGACATTTAGGACAATACACAGATAAAGGAAAGTGGGCATTTTCATTGAGAACGTGTAAATGATGAATTATAATTTCCAAAAAAAAAAAAAAAATCTCGCAAATAAATTTCCCGGTAGGGAAACGCTACCCAGGGGCCAGCAAGGAGTCCCACAGAACCCGAGCCACCCTACTCACCAGGAGTACATTGGCTCTCCTCTTCACTCCTCAATCTACAGTCGCCAGCTTAGAGAGGGTTCGCTCACTCAGGCCATTCTTTCAGCTTTCAACAAATCTATTAGGATGGTGTGCAACACATCCCTCTCAACTCTCACCTTCATTTTCAAATGAGATTTTAAAAAGTCGATGAGAGCTTAGTCAAAGAGAAATGTACCCCGGCAATGTACCCCGGTAGCACCACCAGACAAGGAAATTATGAAAAAATATCTATAAGCTCTGGCACGCAAGTCCGCCGGAGCAAACCAGGCAGTTGATTCACACTGACGCTCAAAGTTTCTCCGGGGACGCCATTGTTTTTAACCACTACTAATCCTCCAGAGAGTGTCATGGTGGAACATCCATGGGCTTCATGCCCGATCTGTAATGAGCTATAAGTACCTGAAGGCATTCAAGGCGCCATGTACCCTGCCTTGATGTACGCTTGATCCAGCATCTGTCGGTGTTTTTGGGCGTCGGGTTTTATTCGACTCACAACGATAGACCACCGTCGAACATGCGTTAACTACCAAAACCACACAGGGACGACGATTTGCTGTTCAGAGACCGTGGAAGGTGCTTGGTTGATTTCGCCGCCCGTCCCAGTGAACGATTGCTTGTCCATGGAGTCGTTCCCAACACTGTCGTCGTCATTATGCTGCTATTGATCACGCTGCTGTTGTTGTTGTTGTTGTTGCTGTTGTTCTCGGCACTGCTGTTGTTGCTATAACTGCTAACTACTGCAGCGTTTGTGGAGGTGATAGTAGTACACTTGATCTTGTTTATTTTTTTTCCTTCTTTTGCAATAAGGGATTTTGCTTTTGTAGTTGTTGGCGTTGTCGTAGTCGGCAGCGACATTGTCATTGTTCTCTTTAGTTAGTATGCTCTTGTTGTAACAGTCCTTGCAATTTTTTGTCGTTGCTGTTGTTGCTTCTGACCACTCATCACAGTAGCGGAATGTGACATTTGAAAGATTGTACTCCGAGGAGGAGAAACATCTTTGTTCATTGAACGACTGAAGGGAAGAGACTCAAGGGTAGATCCCACACTTTCTCAAAATCACTGCCGTCCACCTCTTCTCCTTCCAGCTTACTGCCTATGAAAGAGACAACCATCTTTTAAATTTGTTTTTTCTTAAACAAAAATTTCAAAATGTATTTAATTCTCTAACCCCAAACACGGCAAGTTAATCAGTCCATCGGGCTCTTGGTTAGCTTTAAAAAATGGTATATAGCATATATCGGCAATGAAAATGTGTCTAGGTATAAGGATAAGCAAAGAAACTTAACGGAAAGTGCTCGAGTAACACAATGAAGAAGAACAGCATCAGTGATAATAACTGTAATATAATATCTTATTAACATTGCTTATTTTATATAAGTACTACTGTCATTCTTGAGCTGATCGAATGAGTAAATCTCATTCCTGCGATGTGGACTCTTACGAAAGAAGTCATTATTAAAATCATATCCGTGTTTGTATTTATTCTTTCTATTTGGTATAATATTGCTGTGTATTGGGTGTTAGCAAAGAAACTAAAGTTCATTTATATATTTACCCTTCGAAAGCTGATATTTGATTTTCACTGTGTATGTGTATGTCAGTGTGTTTGTTTATGGGGACAGAGTATACATGTAAAGCAACTATTGACTGCAGAGTCATATTTGTTATTCCAGTTATTTTCATCTGTCTCTTTGTTTTTGTTTTTTTTTCTTCTGTAGTTTTTCTTATGTATACTTTGTAAAAATACATTTTGTTGCATAAACGGGAATTTGTTTTCTTTTTCCATTATAGTTTTGATTTTCTTTGCTGCTCCATGATAATATTCTTTGGCTGCAAGATCTACAACGATGCCTCAATAGGTGAAAATTGGTGGAGATGATAAAGTATCGGTTAGAATGCTTTGTGCTTATTCGTTTTGATGCTCTGCACTTTGAACTGAAAATCCCGCCGAAGCTAACTTTGCCTCTTATAATTTCATGATCGATAAATGAAGTATCTTAACTAGGGTTGGTTTCTCACTTTTTCTCTGGAATACATCGGCTCTAATCGGGCTTTGCGTGGAAAGAATTCCGTTACGAAAGAAAAAAGATTTTTTGTCTTCAATTTCAATGTATTTTTCTTTAGATTTCGAAATCCGCTTTCATTCTTTTCCTCACGATTATATTTCTACACGAAACAGTACATCCAAAATTATGCGAATTTTCCTCTATAAAAATATTTTTGATTTTTCTATTTCTTTTTCTTTTTTCTTTTTTTTTTCCCGATACATGGATGAGTGTCCCGTATAATTTCTTTTATGTTCTTGGTCTTACAAACAACCCTGCATCAAGTGTCCTCCCCGGTCTGTTTGGATGGGGAAATCCCAGAGGACTTTGCAGGTTTCCGATTCCGCCACGTTCTGTGGTTTGTGCTCATAACATCTCTTTCCTCTCTCAAGCCCCCACTTTTCTCAAAGTTTCCAAAGTATCACTTTCGCTACCTCCCCGTGTCGTCACAACTAATAATGGTTTTAGGTAAGTCGAAGGCTTTCGTTCACGATATGGGCAATGATTTTGTCAAAGCTATAACAGATTCGGCACTGTGAAGACACTTGCTCATTTTTAAGGTTGACGCTCCAATTTGTGGCCAAATTGATACTGGGCTGCCAGTATAGCGCTCTCGGACTTTTTTTCCAGCGGTCCCTTCTTCAATCGTCTATGTTTTCCAACAACTTCAATTGTGGCTATATAGAATTGATTGTAGCATTCATTCTCAAGAGCTTGTACAGTGCTTTATCTTTGCAATCTTCCATCCTGTGGATGCTGTGAAAATGGCACGCGTGGATGGGCCTACTCTGAATATTCGTCTATAAGCTGAAGCAGTTGAGGGGAAGAGGGTGTCCACCTGGCGTGCCCTTGGCAGTCGGGGTGACCAGGATGTATGGGGTGCCTGGTTGGCCCTGGGTGGAACTCCCCCATTGGGGAATTTTGTTGTTTTATTTTTGTCGTTAACTGTTTTTTTGTTTTTGATTTCATTGTTTAACAAAATGTTTCTTTCTTTTAAACTTGCAGGATGCCATCTCATACGAGGTGAGATCACCATCACTGATTACGTCCACAGAAATACATAACAAAAGAAAGAAATGATACTTTATTTATCAAACCTAGAAATATGAAAGACAGGGATGACGAAGACGGAATTTGAATTCGGTCAGCAGAAAGCCAAAATGAATACCGCAAAGCTTTCTATTGAGCACTTTCGAGCAACTCTTCCGCTTATGGAACAGGCAAAGAATGAGTTTAATCAGAGCTTAACCCCAACAAGAGTGGCTTGGACGCTAACAACAACGATAAACCAAAGAAAATACTGGCCAGTAACACAGCCCATTTTCCTTTATGATTTTGCCTTAATATTTTAACTTCATTTCCATTCTCCTCTTATTTTATCTCAACTGACGATACGTCTATGTGTACGCGCGTGTGTATGTGCACGTGAGTTTGTGTGTGGGTGAGCATATGTGAGTGTTCGTGTGTGTGTGTGTGTGTGTGTGTGTGTGCGTGCGTGTGTGTGTGTGTGTAATGTATGTTCACTTGACACGTTTGAATTAAAAACATCTACCGTTAGTATTTCAATATTCATTGAGTCTTGTGAACAACTGCAGAAACAGCAAGCAGCGTCCACTACCGACACCCACACCGTTCTATGAAGATCATCAGCATCGTTATCATCAGTAGCATTATGACTAAGAGATTTATATACACTCATACACGCATACACATGCACACACACACATACACACACACACACACACACACACACACATACACACACACACACACATACAAACTCTTACAAAAGACACGCCTGCATATACGAACGAGTGCACTTGCGTAAATATGTACATACATACATACATACATACATACATACATATATATATATATATATATACATATATAAATTATAGGGTAGCAAAGAAAATTTTAGAAATTTTATTTACCACCAATGGTCTAGCGGGAGTAAAAAAACAGTCAATAGACTATGTATTATTCATTAGAAATGTAGAGACGCCTATAATAGGACATCTACTCGCTAGAAATAGCAGCAAAAATACTACATACCACAAAAGTTAGGGATAATTTCGAAAGGAAATGAAAAATAAAAACTTTTACCAATCTATATTCTGTACCATGGTTTCAAGTCAAATTTAGTAAGATAAAGATTATATCTTACAAGGTCGGACTATCGTCAGCAGAATTGACCAGACAACATATGAAGCACGAATCAGTACGCAGCATGGTTCGTGTTCTTATGTCTAATTTTTCAAAATATATTGCGTATTTACGGTTTATCTAATCGGCAGCAAATACAAAAATGCAAAATGCCGAAATTCCTTCAGAAAATC